>NC_070633.1:8367815-8382815 GCF_947347685.1 Pleuronectes platessa
TGGTAAGAGTCTCCTTGAAATCGATGTAAGTCTTTTTCCTCTCAAGTCATGGAACACAACTATGTGTGTGTGTGTGTGTGTACTACATTGGTATCAATACAATTAGTGACTGGTTGGACGAACAGGATTGTCATCAGCCATCAGCACGTCATGGGACTGAGTGTTTTCTGCTCCCTTAACCCGTAAAGAGTTTAAAAGGGAAGTCGTCTAGTTTAGTCTCCTTTTCACTCCCCTCTTCTCCTCTTCTCTTCACCTCACTTCCCTCCTCTCCTCTTCTCTTCACCTCACTTCCCTCCTCTCCTCTTCTCTTCACCTCACTTCCCTCCTCTCCTCTTCTCTTCACTTCTCTCCTCGTTAATCTCTATTAGTGTTTTCCTCTTTTCTGTGTCCCTCCACTACCATTGTTTATTTTCCTTCCATTTCACATTTGTTTAATCTCCCCTTCTTCCTTCTCCTTTCCTCTCCTCTTAACTTCTGTTCTACTTTTGTCTGTCCTCATCTCCTCCCTCTCCCTCTCTGTGTGTTTTAGATGAGTTTTATCATCTCCGTATTACACTGTAGCCCCAGGGGAGTGTGTGTGTGTGTGATGGTAATCTCAGCTGTCCGATTATATCTTGTTGCTCTGTTGCTGAACCATGCAATAGTTTATTGATATTTTGTAGGGGAGGATATTTTCTAAAGACAAGTGCGCCTTGATTTTATCCCTGAACTAACTAGGCAACTTGGGGATTAACAGCTCCTAGGGCTAATTGTTCAAAGAAACGCACCTAAAACTACAAGAGGCGTAGCAATTTGCAAAATATTTGTAGGTCACAAACCTCAAGCTCTTGCAGTCAGTTTGAAGCTGTTGAGATTAACGGGCCTATTTTACAACTCACAGAAAGTGTGCCAAGCTCAATGTAAGTACCATCGTTAGACTAAGACATATGCAGTTTAAATTCTTCTTTCCCACATTGTTTAAAAAGCAAATATACATGTGGGTCATCTTGTGTTTCCAGGTGTATTGTTAGCACATTGAGTTGATTGCAGGATTTCACCAAAATAAAAGCGTTTCTCTCGTACTACCTGGGAAATCCACCTTCATATGCCTCTTTCAGAGCAGCTGTGATGTTTTGGTTTAGCCTGGATGCCAGACGAACTTAGCCCCGCCCACAACATTTTTGGTCGGGCAGTTCGGTCTGGAGTCGCTCCGTTGAGGAAAAATTATGCCCGACCGGGCCAATCAGATTGTCAGGGCGGGCTTTATACGATGATTGACAGATGATCAACGGTAACGTAATCAACCACGTCATCAAAGTGCCCTTGGGTTGAATTCGTTTTCAACAAACTTGCCTGCCGCTGGCGAGCTGAGATGTGTAGATGCTGCCATTGAGTCTGTTTTCGAAGACATCGACAGCGCATTCATTTTGAAAGAGGAACACAGAACGTGGAGGCGACGCCAAAGCACCGCGCTAATCCCTATCGCCCCGGCGCTTGGCTGTTCACACCGGACACTGAAGCGACGCTGAACCGCCGGGCAGCGCTAATAATATCACCCGTTGATCCAGTAGATCGCTGCACGGCTTTGTGCCGGTCACACCGGAGGCTGAAGCACCGCGCTGCGCCAAGGCTGCCTCGCGGTGCTTCAGCCTCCGGTGTGACCGGCACAAAGTTTTAACATGGGAGTGGATGGGAGCCAGCTGTTATTTAAGGCTTGGCGCTGCGCTGAAGCGTCCGGTGTGAACCCGGCGTTAGTAGATAACTCACAATGCGTTGCTTAGCATACGTCACATACTACGTTGCTCTGATTGGTTGTAGGTCTATCCAATTGAGCGAAGAGGAATTTTACTTCCTGGTCAGTTGAAACACGCCCCATAATCACAGCCCAATGGAGCGGTCTCAGACTCACATTCTGACTAGAATTGTGAGTCTGACAACGTCAGGCTAGTTTTGGTTGGTGCGTGAAGTATAATCACCTATAATATAAACTGCAGTTGTTGAAAAATTTGTTTTTTAACACATGTTTACATTTCCTTGGCGCAGCACTTTGCACTTTGTATATCCTGAAGTACAGGGGGTAACTTTTTTTTATTGCTGCGTTCAACTTCCTGACTTTATGCTTCATTTCCGCTCTGATGTGCTGCCAATGTGCTTCTGACAGTGAGTTACTTAAGGTACACTTGAGTGTGTTCTCCCTCCCACCACCTGGAACCAGTGGGTTTGTTCCCACATGTCCTCCCCTCCACCTGGTGTGCAGGGGGGAGTAAATGAGGCGCTCCTAAACTTAGAGAGTTTGGAAAAACTTAACTTTTCATATTTTGACCTCAGTCTTACCGTCCCCTTAATACGCCACTCTCTGGCTGTCCTCGGCTCACCATTTCAATCTGCTTCCGTTTACTTTAACCGCACACACGCATGCAGAGACACGCACACAGGGGAGGAGATGTCAGTCAAGATGGATGTTTAGGTTGGACCAACCTCCCATATGGCAACGTGTCCTTTATGTGTGTGTGTGTGTGTGTGTTTGTGTGGGCGAAGAGCTCTTCCCACGGGCTGTGCCATAGAATTTGGCACCGTTCAGCTCTGCTAAATCCAGTCTGCTATTGAGATGGTTAAAATATGTACACACACACACACACAACCACACACACACACACACACACACAGAAACACGCTCAGTCGCAGCTAAATCTCACTGCTCCACAACTTTTTTCAAATACTGCAGAGACATTTGGAAGAGATGCACCTCAGAATAGTGATTGAGAATGTTTACTCGCTGAAAACCTGCCATCATTATTCAAGAACATCAGGTATGATGCCATTTTGATTAAGATGACGGCGCTATACAGCCTGAACTGTGTGTACCTGCTGACTGCTTTCCCCCTGTGCTCACATATGATCGAGCTCTGTCTGAAGATCTTATTAGGGATGTAGAGGAATGGAGATCAATGTGTTCCTTTGGAGAAGATAGCAACTGAAAGCAATAGCAGAAAATATGTTTAAGATGGTGATAGAGAATATAACAAATAATCTGAAAGCTTTGAGCAACATATAAGAGTCGCATTTAATTATTTATACCTGCAGCTCTAATGATTCCATTAATGAAGACACGTACTTTAACCTGATATCCACCATGATCTCGCCTCTGCACCTATTGGTTCATCTACCACTTAATAATCTGAATGTATAAGAGATGGCATGAACAGCCTTGGAAGAGGACTGAAGCAGGGATTCTCCTGACTTTGACAGCACCTCAGAGTTCAACACGCCCATGACCACTCCTGGTTTCCTCTCTAATTTCACTGAAGAATCCCATAGATGTACTGGTTTAATCTTACATTTTCATAAATTATTCAAACTATACTTGCTGTGTGTCAGCACTGCTTTGATACACACATATCTGCAATCCCAAAGCCCCTAACCTTTACCATTGCAGCATTTCAGTTAGCTGCAATGGTTAAGGTTGCCAAACCCTAACACATGACCCTAAACTAACCTAAACCTAAAGGCCCCAACAATAACTCTTAACCTGCAAAGAGGCCTTTGAAGGTGGGTCAGAAAGTGGGGGCTCTAATGGATTGAAACTTAAAAATAATTTATAGCTACACACACTCACACACACTCACACACACACACACACACACACACGCAGCTATATCTCTACACATGCTCATACTGTTCTATCTCTCTCTATCTCTCTCACACAGACACAGTGTAAAAAAAAGAGTGTAGAAGTGGATTGACACATCTCACACCAACAGATGAAGCTATAGCACAGTCCTACACATTCCCATACTGTACTATCTCTCAGACTCAATTTTTTTTTTCCTTTGAACACACACACACTCACGCACAGTCGCATGCAGTCTAAACCTTGATGACTGGGTCTTTTCCTATCTGATTGGAAGTGCAGTGTCTGCAACTCTTCGTCTGTCCTTCAGAAGCAAAGAGAGAATCACTCTCTCTGCTCCGTTCCTTCTCCATCTCAATATATCTCCTCAGCTCTTTTACTCCACGTATATATATCCACTGCATTTTCTCCCACTGACGAGAGGCTTTTTTTCTAACTACCGCCTGGCAGAGGAGAAGTAATCTAGTACAGTTCAAAATGTCAGGCTGCCTCTTTCATATAGAAGTTAGACGCTTGTGAGGAAACTTGTCGTTTGAAAGGCTTCGCTCCCCCGATATTTCATGCTGCAGCTTAATGATGCGTAGGGAAATACATGGTCTTTTCTAACAGCACAATGAGCTGCATATCAAGGATGACATTAAACCACAGGTCAAAGGTCAGAGTTGGAGACCCTTGAATAATCATGTAATGTCACGTCGGATTTAATTGTATATTTTATATATTCTAGTCCAGTCATCCACAATGCCTCAGTGTTTAAATGACGATAAGACCTTATATATATTTTGGGAAAATATATTTGGGGCTGCAGGATATTTTTACTAGTGGTTAGGCTGGTATAGTTTTCACTGTGATATCTGTATGTACACTTGTTTGACTACGAGACGTAAGTAAGGATATTTTAGACAGTACTTACAATTTCCATGATCTGTTAAAGACTTATTCTAAGGTTTGGGAAAAATTTACGTTAAGTTTAGGATTAGGTTTAGGAAATATGTGGTGTGTGTTTGTGACACCTACTATAGATATAGTTTCACCTATATTATGCTACAATAATATTGTTACTGTCAAAAATTGAAAACTGTGATAACATTCTTTTTTCCATGGATTTTGTCAAGCACTTTGTAGCCTTGTTTAGATAAGTGCTACACAAATGAAGTTATAACGCTGTTTTGTTCGTGTCCCACTCAGACCAAAGGGGTTTGAAAGCACCACAACATCCTGAAATTGCGCTCCAGGATATTGTTTTGTCCCGACCAGCATCATTCTTTGTTCCCCCCTGAGGTAAAAGATTCTACCAACTGCTAGTTTATGCTGCATCCAGCTAACTTTAGAAAATAGCCATTAACACAAAAGTTTATAGCTCGTTTCACAAATAAATGCTAAATTACGGACATTTTGTAATGGATTCTAATATTTTCATCAGAAGTCAACAGTCAAATGATAAGACAGTAAATCTCTTTTTGTAATCAGGAGTAAAAATCTCCTAGGACGAGTTGGTTCTTTTCATTGCTTCCTGTTAAGCCGAGCTTTTGCTCCCACGTTTTTTCTTTTCCTCTCCATCTTCTCATCTCAAAACGAATCCCAGCTCTCTGTCGTCTGCTGGTCCCTCTCTTCACTCCCTGCACGCCACTCTTTTGAGAGGTCAAACCTGTATTTGCTGTCTTTTAATCAGGACTGTGCTGGACAACTATTCTTCCTGATGGTGCTGAAATAATGGTTGCCTCCTCTACAGTGCCATTTTACGTTGAACACCTTAGTTCAGCCTTGGGGGGGGGGGGGGGGGGGCATCATTACACAGACTAACTGACTGTTTCTCATCTGTTTGGTGCTCTGGATAAAGGCCCTGCTCATCAGTCTCTGAAGCGGTCTGTAGTCGGTCCTGCGATGCAGTTACAACAAGGACTAGATGGCACTAAGATGTTTATAAAAATTGGTCCATGCCTTTCAAATAAAGTATAGTTTGCATCATGGTTAAAGCAACCATGCTTCTTTTCAAATAAAAATACTTCCAGCTGCAGGCATCTATGTGCCAGAGCTTGATAAAACAAGAACCCACTCCTGTGCCATTCAGAACAGCATCTTATTAAAGATGGTGAACACATGTTGGCTTTAAATAACCCTGCATTGCGTTCAGTGGTGTATAAAAGCTCTTTCACACAAGTGATTACCTTGTTCTACATACGGTGCATTATCGGAATGAAGAATTGCAAATGAGGACATTCACAAAATCAAGGTCAGCTCCATTGTGGTCATTAAACCCACAACACACTTATCAGGTGCCATTTAGCTGATGTTTAGTCCATTAGGTTAAGTAATTTGTTGTGGTTTTTATTTCCTTTTTTTGAAATCAGGTCTATGCTGCCTGTATGTGAGGTCAGTTATGTTATGGCAGTGGTGT
Source organism: Pleuronectes platessa (assembly GCF_947347685.1). Lineage (NCBI taxonomy): Eukaryota > Metazoa > Chordata > Actinopteri > Pleuronectiformes > Pleuronectidae > Pleuronectes > Pleuronectes platessa. Next base: position 8,373,824 of record NC_070633.1, read on the forward strand.
TTTAAATGGAGGAAAAAGGCTGTTTTTTTTTACCACTGACAAGGAGGCTATATTTTAACCTTGTTTGTGTGTTAGTTGGTTTGGTTTGTTTTCTACTACACAAATTATCAGGGAACTTGGCGGAAGGATGCAGTATAGATCAGGAAAGAATCCAAATACGACATCAGGATCTAGAGAATCCAGATCTGGTTTAATATGGGCACTATTATGCATCGGTGGATGAATGAATTCTACTTTTGTTTCGTATTTAAGTGGGTTAATTTATAAGGACAGAGAAAACACTAATATTCCCCAAGCAGAGAGTTGCTTTACTCCCTCAGTTTTGATAACACATACTCTATTAAAGACCAGTGTTTAACTCATACTCTGAAGCTCCAAAGCTCCATCAGTGGACATGAAACAAATAATAAAGGTGAATAACTAAATATTATACTGAGTTACTCAATTAACAATATCCTCATGTTAAACTGGAAACATCAGTATTTGATTGTTTATGTACATAAAAAAATGTATATACACATATATATAAATAATACAATATTTACAATGCAATGTACTGTACTTTAATGTACTGTACTGCACCAACTGTACTTTCTATTTGCGTGTATGACAACAAGAGCAATTTTTGAGGTCAAGTTTTCCATGAAGAAATCAAAGGATATCTTCTTCCATTGTAAAGCTGCTGCCACTCCACATGTCACCGGCTCACATCAGTTTGTGACCTGCTTTACTTTACAGTGTTTGTTTTCATGGAGTCAGCTCACAAAGTAAAAGTTTGTACAGGCACAGACACATTAAGGATGTAGTATTCAAATACCTCAATACATAACCATACGAAATGTGACCACTATGTACTGCCCTGATTGTTGATATCATAAATATTAAAGCAATACTCGGATAACACCAAGCGCTGGGACCTCAGAGGTTTTTACTTATATCCTCCTGTAGAAACCTGTAGTGCTCGTTAGTTTGTTCCCGAATAAAATGGTACAAGCAGAGTAAATGGCTTTAAGACATGAAGCATTTGTTTTATTACGAGTGCTGTGTCTTAAAACACATAGCATAAGTTGACAGGCTTCATGAAATATTTACTTGAATGTATGTGTTTGTTTATAGTGACTGTGTGTGTGTGTGTGTGTGCGTGTGTGTGTGTTTTGGTTTGGCTGTAAATCATTTCCTATTGCACTGAATGTCTCCCTTTGAGAAATGCATAATGACGTGTTATAAATAAAGGCTGTAGTAAAGAGTGTGAACGCCGCAGGAGACAGACAAACAGTGGGACTTGGTGTGGCAGCAGAGGGAGAGAGGTGAGTGTGATTTATTGTGATAAGTGTAAACTGGTCTGTTTATCCACTGGGAGTCTTGAGTGATTAGAGCAGCACTTTGCTCCGCAGAGGAGGAGGAACTGGGGCACACCAGCACCACCCATGTATAGAAACACGCAAATGCACACATCACAAACTGAATAAATAATATTCTACATATAAATGTTTCAGCTGCACTTCACAGATGTTTGTTTTTTTAAGAGGCTCCATGTGTATACAATTGCATAAAAGAAAGCTCAGTTAAAGTTTTAACCAGCAAAAAATGTATTTAGGTGAGTTGAGGCCAGTGTTAACTGACTGTTACCACGCCACTGATGTATTATACACTTTTAATGTGACATGACTAATTCACAATGAGATCAAATCAGCCACATACCCTTCAACGTTCCATCCCGTGCGTTCTCACTACAAGTTCTTTTAGCGTTCTGTTTTTTCTCAACTACACAGATGTAAATTCAATTGTGGAGTTGTGGAGTTGTCATGATGACCATGATCACACACACACACACACACACACACACACACACACACACACACACACACACACACATGCCACTGCTCCCACTTTATGGCTGATCAAGGATTAAATAAGAGAGGGATCCATACATGTTTAATGGCTGTTTTACTCACGACCTCCACTTCGACTTGTCTCAAAACTTTAGAAACATGGACAGTTACCAATGACTCAACTTGCCCAGTCACATTTCAACAATCAAATAATTAACATCAACTCAGTGTCTCATTAGAGACAAGTAGCCTTTAGCAAAGGAGATGATACGAGCCAAAGTCCTGACAGAAAGTGTTTCCTGAAGGAAAGAAACATGGAGTCATTCCAGAAACAAAGTTCTCTCCACTCTTAACTATGACTCAACAAACAAGTTCAGGGGTTTATGCTGAGGACATGTTTGCAAGTGAATTTTAAAGTTTGTCTTGCACAAATGTTAAACTCAGAAAGAGGTCAGAAAATTTCAGTTTGGAAATGAACCAGGGTGTCTACACTGAATCTGCAAACTGTGGACCACATGATCATTGGATCACATGTTCACGAAATTCAAGGCGCCCCCTACTGCTGAACTCCCACCCGCCCATACCCATATCCCCTTCATCAAACAGTAAAGAGTTCACTGAGCCTCCTCTCCCTCACCCAGGCGCTTTAATTTGCTCACGTGTCATATTAATTACATCAAGGATGTATGCAGGCAGACAAACACCGTCTATAATGAACGTATAAGTTATTAAACATTTGTTCTGTCATTTACGTGCATCTCATTAAATAACAATGATCACTTGTGCAGCACTTCACTAAACAAACTGCTTGTGACAACGTGAGGGCTATTTATGAAACAGTGCGAGGACTTTATCTCAGTAAACGCAGGATAAATTAGCTGTCGCAGGGGGGGGGGGGGGGGGGGGGAGTGAATCTTCCATCTGGGGACAGCAGACGAGACCATGAGCAGTGGTGGGTGAAGGGTCCACATCATGTACGTAGGTAACAGTGTCATTGCATTAGCATGAAGAGAATTCATCACAAGTTAAAGTCCTGTAATCAAGATCTGACATGTGAAAATAGAAGAACATAGTAATACAATAATGTTTTTGTTTTTATTACAACATATTTTTAGGGTTAGGGTCTTCCTGTTGACTTTTATTTTTACAAAATATTGGATAATTGATGTCTTCTAATCCCTGAAAGGGAATGGACCAAATCCTTTGGCATTACACAGACAATTTAATATCTATGTGGAGCTGTGTCAGATAAACATATTGAGTAGAAAGTCCAATAGGTTTCTGAAATATATTAAAGTTGAGGTATAAAGTTTTGATCCATGGATGGTACAACTATGTTCAATACTGAAGAATCTTTTTCCACCGGTGGTCACAGGTTTCTGTTTTGGACAGTGTACATAACCACCATGTCAGCAATGTGTGTGTGTTGTGAGTGTGCTTGTGTGCTAGTGGTCACTGTGGGGGAAGCAGCAGGTAATCAAGGTGACCGGACAAGACTTAGGTTGCCAGGTTTGGTGGCACAGTGTCCCCCTCCTGTACGTCCAGACTTCAGAAGGACTGGCATGAAAACCCCCACAGTCAGCTAACACCTGTCAATGTTACACTCAGTTTTCCGCACACACTTTCTTTTTCATTCCTGATAAGATGGGATCAAAAATGAAACCGGAAAGAAATTCTATATTTGTGTATTTTCTTTGAGCACGTCCACATCTTTTTATGAGGTCACCTGCTTTGAAGCACACAAAGTCAACTTCAGCTGCTCCGCAGACGTTGATGCATTTTGGCCTTCCTCCTCTCATTTCCTGTTCTTCAGTATTTCTATACTATCCTCATCATCATTTATTTTTTATCTTTTTTTATCCTGGAAATAAACCAAGACATATATGTCCCTTTGACGGCTGTAACCTCAGATGGAGCCATCATATAAGATGGCCGTAGCCGGACTTGTATCTCTTCAGTAAGATAAGTAAAGATAAGATAAGATAAAATAAGATAAATATTTATTGTTCCACACATAATATAAATATTATAAAAGGTAAATGCAGAGTATGTAAATAGTATACACATTTCAATGTAGTGTTTTTTATAGAAATGTTATAAAGTAAAGTGCAGTGGCACAGGCTGATTACAAGAGCAAGTGGAGAAAATGTTTGTACATAAATAAAAGGACATATATAAATATAATATGCAAAAAGTTATTTACCATTAGAAATAGTGCAAATAGTATGAGTGTAGTGAAACAAGAAGACTGATTTTATTTTTCATGTTGGCTGGTGTTGTAGAGTCTGACAGCAGTGGGACTGAAGGACCTCCACTGTGGGTGGAGCAGTGTGCTGCTGGAAGAGCTGCTCAGGCCCCAGTGTCATGTAGCACTGTGTCAGGAGTCAGGACTGGAGAATCGTCTTTGTTCCTTTATCACGGATATTTCTTAATGGAGATGCATTGTGCTTTTTCCGTTCTTCTAGTGTTTTGTGTATTGAAAAGCCTGAAGTCTGCAGTAAAGGGGGCTTCACTCACAACACTGTGACCATGTGACGTATTTCGAACTGTGTGATTGCTTGATCCAAGTCTTTGTCAAAGTTTGCCATCGTCAGTGTTTTGCGGCATGAGGTTGTTCTCCTTTTCTCAGGTAGTGTTGGGGAATCCAAAAAAAGGCAACACGCAGGAAGCAGAAGCGGGGGAATGGGGTGTGAGACGTGCAGCCTATAGCAGGTGTACATTTACAGCCTCCATCTGATGAGTCATACTAATCCTCTGACAGCTCACGTACACAGAAAGAAAACACCGGGATGTATCTGTGCATCAGATGAAGTCGTGTCTGCTGCTGCTGAGCAGTTTGAGGAATCTGGAGAGAGCAGGGAGACAGAAAGGAGGAAAGTGAAGTTGCCAGGGGTCTGTCGGCTGCATGTGACAAGTGTAGGAGTTCATTATTCTCCTGACTTCACATACACCATTCACTTACTGTGTCTCTCCCTCCTCTGCCGTCACGAGTGTGTGAGAAAAATCGGCGTAAAACAGGTAACTACGTTTTCTCATGAACATAATGAATCAAATAGAAAAATAAAAAGCTGTTATTTCATAGCCTACAACTCTGCAAAGCTCTGACAGCAAAACAAATGATAAAGTGCTGTTTTGGGGATGGGGGATGTTTTTGCCTCATTGCTGTATATGTGAAGAGTTTTGCTGGATATTGATGCTGGCTTGGCTGAAAAGTGAACATTTATTGAGACAGATGGGTCTGATGATGATTGTCTTCACTGAGATTTTTTTTTTACACTGCACTATGAGGAGAAATATGGATGAAAGCCCAGAGTCGACATGCCAACAGTCGCCTCCAAAACTTCAAATTGGCTCATACACAGTTTTTTTGTGACTTTATAAACACGACTTATTTTCTTATCACATGAAAAAGCTATAATTAAATGATGCATTAATCACATGCTCTTAAGAATGCAGAACACAACCGGCAATTACTATCTCTGTCTCTGTTTATTTAACCTTGTACGGCTTCAGCCGCGATTCAGACCCAGGTCACGTCAACGTTACCCTGACTGAATAAGTTGATCATCACAACTTTGAAGCTAAAGTGACTCATAGGGTTGTTAATTTATTTATTGAAGTTCACTAAAGAGGTATCCACCCTCTCTCGCTCTCGCTCTCCAATCACAACAACCCTTCCCTTCCCCCAGTTTTACCTGTGTCAGTATGTGTCTGTTATTCTTGCTCTCTTACCTGCATCGCGCTCAGCAGGGTGTTGTCAGTGAACAGGTGTGCAGCCACTTCTCTTTATTAATGACAAGCAGGGAGATAGCAAAGGGGGATGCTGTGTGTGTGTATGTGCATAACACACTAGAGGACTGACAAATGCGAGAGTGACTGTGCCACACGCTTCATCGACAGAGTGACAAATGGAGTGGAGAGGTGTGTGTATGTATATGTATATATATATATAAATATTAGTACACACTTGAGTACACACACTCTCTTTGACACAAAGACGCAGTTTGACTGAGGACAATGTTTTTGGAACTTGAAAGTTGTTTGGTTCAGCTTCTCTGGAACGTCTGAAAATCATCAAAAACTCCAAAAAGAATTCACGTCTGTCGTTTCGATGGAGCACTGCAAACATTTCCACCCTGGCAAGTAGTTTAATCAAGCAGCGAGTCTTATTTCCTCAATCTGGTTTCTTGTTTTCTTCCACCGAGTGAAAAAAAACAACCTGTCTGTCAGTGTGATGAACTAATATTTCTCCTGTCGGTACAGCTTTGTCTGATTGGAGGAGGTTTTTTGTTTGATGGTAATTTGATCGTGCAGAAATGTGGAATCACAACTCCTCTCTCTTTCTCCTGATGCATGTAGAGAAAAGAGAAGTTATTCCCTGCTGATGTCAAAGCTGCAAATACAAATGAAAACACTTTTCTTGTGAGCTTTGTCTATCCAGTCCCGTTCACACCGGAGGTAAATTAGAAGCGATTACCAAACATTTAGACGGCCAACAACATTCTGCGCCATTTAAAGGACATCTCACCCACAACCAACAGAAAACGTCAACACCATGGTATCATGTTCAGCTACATAGCTTTAGTCTTTAGATGGTATGTCTTAATTATATTTTACATTTGTAAATTAGAGAGGCTACACATAAAATACAAGAATGTTCAAAGATCTTTATCAAATATCATACAAATACTGCAATGCTACTCAATCACTGATTTGATGAAATAAAACTTTTAAAGTAAAAAATGTAAAACCCTTTGCATTGCAACAACTTTAATTTATTTGTGTTTGCATGGTTTCATTTATATATTAGGAAAAACAAGTTGTATGGGTTACTTGGATTTACTTCTTTCACACAAAAGTCAAAGTTCACACTGACTTGATTAGAAATCAAATTGCTCTTCACGTGCATAAATCTCTGAAATCCACTTCAAAATATAAGAACGTCTCTGCAGGCAGTATTCCAATGACAGGAGGAGCAGTCAGTTCACTGAGTAACAGTAGGCAATTATTGCAGTGCTGTCGGGGGGGGGGAATTACCCACACACGTGCCCTGGGGGGGATTAAATCAGTGACCTGCGCAGGTAATGTTAAAAATCAGCCCAGCTCCCCGAGAGAAATAAGTCTAGATGAAGACGACTTGATTGAGGTGAGGGGAACATTATGGTCTGTGGTCAGATGTCATAGACACCAGCGCAGTGATGGTGGGGGTGAAATCTCTGCTGAGTATCTTCCCTCCCTTAACAAATCTGTTTGCTTTCATCTTCCAGCAACTTTACTGAGCTCTGTACTTTGTTGGCTGAGATCATGTTTTCAGAGGCAGCATGAATACCACTCAACAATTATACTTCAGAATAATATGAGCTCCACACAATGTGAAATCCAGATTAAATATGCATGTGAGAATAGACTCACATACATGGTCCTTACTTTTAAGTAACATCTTTTTTCTTCGAACTATTTACTCCAAACTATTTACTCTTTACTCCAAACTACAGCAGTGGAAGCTATAATGTTTGTCCTGACGGGTCCTTTTGAGAACTGGGGGTTTGGGGCTTGACACAGACAATCCATGGACTGTTTTTAAAAAGCTCAGCGCACAGTTCCAGAAATGAAAGCCACAGCCAGCATCACCACATGCCGAGCAAACAGCCAAGTTCACCACGAGCTCTGCAGGTGTCCGACAGTGAGGAAAACGTCCTGTTCTTATTTTGAAGTGTGAAGCGAGCGCACCCCCTCTCTCTATCCCACAGCCTGTGAAAAATCATGATGAAAACAATGGAGTCGTGTGATTCACCCTGAGACAGGGCGGAGAGCGAGCTGAGTCTGAGCTCAACAAGCAGTAGAACCAATCATTACCTGATAGAACATAGATGGAACCTTTTGTCCAGATGATCAGTGAGGGGAAAGTGGGCTGTTCCAGCACCAAACAGGAAAATAAATAAAGAAATATCTTTCTTTCATTTTTCTTTCATCTCCTCACCAGTTTGTCATTCTCATCTTTCCCTCATTTAAAATAAGCATCTTTTTGTCCTTTCATTATTGACCTGGCCTTATTTGTGCCCTCCCACATTATTCCAATTGTTTGAGCCCAGCCCCCACCCCTTCTTTCTCACAAGCCGTTTACAGAAATGGACTCCATAGAAGCCCCCGTACAGTTGAATCCGGACTTTCTCCAGAGTTTTCCCATTGCACTTGAACCTCTCAGCAGGGGGATTCTCTGTTCAGCTGGCTGAACAGAGTGGGTGCAGAAGATGTAACCTACTCATTCTGCTGTGGAGATCATGTGTACACAAACATATACAGCAGAGATTTTCAGGAGAATATCAGGAGTTCAGTGCTTGTCTGGAAACAGCTGTACTTGTTTCTCCTATCATAAATCAGTCTTCTCTACTGCTTTATCTTTATGAAAAGTGTGGGTTTCAGAAGTCATAAACATTTGTGTGCGTGTGTGTCTGATGTGCAGAGGGAGTAACAGGGTGGTGAGAAACCACTCCAGCAGGTTCAAATAAGAGGAGTGTGCATTGCACTCTAGCAGTTGTTTGGGTTATTTGGAAATATGGTCCTAATTTTCAGAAACACTAACTTTCCCTCTGCTGTGAGTTGGATCATCAGTCATCTCCATCCTGACCTCGTTTAGTGCTGTTATTACACCGGGCTTCTGTGTTGGATTCAACGTGATTTATTTACAAATGTAAGTGCTAGACAACCTTTTTTCTTCTCCTCCTCTCCTCATCTCGTTTCCTCGATCATTACTCTGTGAAAAAATAACTTCTTTCTTATTATCTTTCCTGATATGGCCCCTTTTAACTCATCCGCATGTTTCTACATGCTTGCCTCTTTTATTTTTTTTACCTCCCTCTATCTGTCCATTCATCTGCCCATTTTCAGGAGTTATTATTATGGTTAATAGGAAGGCCAAAGTGTTCTGCTGCCCAGGGAAATGGAACTCATTACTTTTCATTAAGCACTTCTTGACAAAACGACTCCTCCATCGTCTACATCTGCTGTTTTCCCAATCTTTCTTTTCCTTTTATTGCTTCAGGTATCATTTGTCTTTTCACTTATGGGCCTTCCATCCTCTCCTTCCTGTTTCATGACCTGGTTTACAAAACCAAACAACCACTTTTCATAGAGCTTTGAGAGACCTCAGTTTGGACTGA
>NC_070633.1:9720315-9866315 GCF_947347685.1 Pleuronectes platessa
TAACTGGGGAGATATGAGACTTTTCCTTACAGCCAAATATTTTTTTTTAAATGAAACCATTCTAGTCAAAGAAAATATGTTAAATTAATCAAGAAAAATAAACTCCAACCAATGTTAGTACAAAGTCTCACAGGTCGAGTGATTTTAAATATCATGCTCCGATATGAACACATAGATTCACAATGTAACATACGCATGATGCATCCAATATGCGGCGCCTCTGTGTAAACTGCGATATTATTTCTTGTTTTAAGCAGCGCTTATACCGTAATGGAAAGTAGTTTCAAAAGACATGAATGAATTATTTCTTACATCATTGTTTCAAATGAGTTATTGCTATCTGTGCTCAGCATGAGGATGAAATGGAGTGCTCTGAGTGAGATCAATTTGTATATCCTGGCTGTACATGTTAGCGCTGAATGGATGGCTACTACCCTGCAGCATTATCTGATGCTGTGCTTCTATTTCAGTCATGCAAGCCTCAGTGAACACAGCTTTAAAAAAAAAAAACGCAGCACAATAGATTGATTCCTCTGTGGTTTTGATTTTCTCTTCCTGTTCCAACTAACGCATTGGCAAGTACAGCACAACTGGATCATTTCAAACTTTTGCAACCTTACACATGTGACCAAAGGCCAAAGAAATTCACAATTCTCACCCCCCTCATGAAAAAAATCACTGTGTGTTGACCTGGCCAATATGATCCACATGTGAAGGATAATTTAGGTCCCTGTGCAACACAACAGCTTCACAATAAGGCAACAAATCAAACCGCTGTGATTAGTGAGGCTAAGCAATGTGCAGAGAGAAGAGAGTTACTCTATGTTTGAAACTGTTAACCATGAAGACACATTAGAAAAATAATATATTTACCTCAATCTCTAAAATATAGTTTCTGAAGATGAAAAGACTAAAGAGAACCTCGGAGCAGATGTTGGTTGTGCATGGGGTGACGTTTCTGTCATTCTAAAGTCACTGCCAGCTACAGTGTATGAGGAAGGGCAACAGTTTAAGGTCCAAGGATACTAAAACAGATTAAATGCATTATGATGAAAGAGAAAACACTATGGTTTAAATAACAGTTCTTGGCCCACTCAGGTATCTGGATGGAAATCACCTCCATATCCACACTAAAAAAAACAGAAAGTGAAGGAAGTAATCTGTACTCTTTTTTTCCTATATTTTGTAGTTAATATTAAATCTTAATGAAGCATGTCTCTCACTCAGCCTCTCTGCAGCTCCAGCCACTACCTCTACAATCTACCACCTGACCGAGCAGTCGTCAACACAGCTTTTTATGCTTCCTCCGGCGCCGCGGGCCTCTTCAGGTCCCGGATCTGCTTAATCAGATAGTTCTTCTCGCCGCAGAACTGCTCGTCTTCGGATCGGTCCGTCTGGAAGTGGCTCAGGAACTCCACCAGTTTGGTCTGGTTCTTCAGCAGTATGTCCAGCACGGGCTGAGTCTTGTTGGGGTTTGCAACGAATACCTTTGAAAGGAGAGCGATGAGGTTAACTAACAATCTGAAAAGTTTTTCTGTTCAAATTATGTTGATGACTGTTCTGCCTTTATTTGACAGAGGGGGGTTGATAGTAAAAGGACCCTGGCTGGACTCTAGCCCCGGCCACTATGAAAATAATTCGGCCTTATTATGAACTACAGTCCCAACAGTCTAAAAAGTTTTATCTTAAAATAAAATGGCTTCATCAGTCCAGACTGCTCCATAAACTTTCAATATTGTACGAATTTAACTATAACTCTTTAATTGGAAATTCTATGTGACTTTTAAACTTGAGTGTTTAAACAATGAATTGACAATGTGTGTGTTCTATTTTCACACCTTGAAGACATGGAACGCTTCAAACTGGATGTTTCGGCTGTTGTCTCTTAACAAGTTCATCATCAGCTTCAAGTTCTCTGCCCGACTGATGTACTTTGTCATGACAGTGAAGTTGTGTCGATCCAGGAGAAGTTCCCCGAGGAGCTGGAAAACAGCGCATCGTTAAAAACATGTCAGTAACAGTTGAATCTGCCGCTCAAATTAGAGCCATCAGTAATTGTGATTTGACAGAGCGCTGGAGCTTTCACCTTCAAAGACTGTCGTTTGGTGACATAGTTTTCGGAATGCAGGAGCTTCTCGTACTCTGTAAATACCTGAAGAAAATTTTGAAGTACATTAAAGCAAATCATGAGTACATTAAAGCAAATCATGAGCCTGCTTTCAATTAAAGATCAAAAATCCACAGGAGAAAGCTCACCCTGTCGTATTGGTTCTCCAGAAAATCTGCACACATAATCTTGTGTCTAGTAAGGAGATCCTGAGAGGAAAAAATAGGAGACTTAGATATCAAATAAGAACTGTTAAAAACTTTCTAGAAAGACAGTATGCCAGTGTACCTTGAATGAGGCGAAAGCATCTGAGGCAATGTCAAAGGTGGAGAGGTCGACATAATGGAAGAAGCAGTAGAAGTCTTCGGAGAGGAGAACCGTCCGGGCCAAAGGCTCGTGACGCAGGCACTCCCTCAACATCATTCCACAATTCAGAGCCACCTCGGCACTCTCGTATCTGTGTCGTTAAATACATGTCAGGTCCAGGTCAACTAATATGCCAGTTATACAGCACACACTGGCTATGTAACACAAATGAAAACCACTACTAACCAGCCTCATTTGTAGGAAAATCCACTCTTAACACATAACACTGCTAAGTTTTTAGCACTACTACAACATTTTATTTTTAGGCCCTATTTTCCACGATGTATTTTTGATATGGCTGAAAAGAGCTGACTTAACATTGACAATCCTCCTCGCAGCTACATGGGACATTAGTGGTAGAATCATCAAACACATTAACATCAAATGTTAGACTTTGAAGTTGAAGTTAAGAAATCCAGCTGAATGTTGCTCTTCATAAATTAGAAGTTTCTTGGTAAAAGGTGTAAAAACACTGCAGAGGAAATCCATGACACAGGTGGAAATTGGCAAAGAGAGCACTTGATCCACTGACACCAGCCACTTGCATCATAATGGAGTGTAAACGTTAAACAAGGTTGCTCTTTGAGTACGCGGGACAACTCTGTTTTTTCTTTTTCTTTTTAGAAGCTGTATAACCAGCACTCAACTATCACTCTCTGCATCTAAATGTGTAACCCACATGTGAATGCAACAAGTTCATGCTTGTTCTTTTGGGAGTTGTTGAAACACATACTGGGTAATGTAGAAAATCACGAGGCATGCTTAGGGAAAGTTATTTTAGCACAAAACACTCAAATGGAAACCTAAAACACAACAACAAAATAATAATTTGAGGGATTAGCTCGTGATATTTACCAGTTATTTAAGAGTAGATTACCTTTAACACATGTAAGTGGACAAATAAAGCAGTACTCAAATCTATTATGAAAGCATCTGACTTCCCCAAGTTCCTGTAGCCTGAAAAGATGAACTTACCCTTTCAGAAGCATGAAGAGGATCTGTGGGTGTGTAGAGATGTACTCTACCGTGGGTGTGCGAGTGCCAATCTGACGTCTGACAATATTGCTGAACAAATTAACCACATCCTTCTTCCTCTGTGAAAAAAACAGAAACACTGAGTCAGTCAGATGAATGGCTGACTGGCTAATGATGATATGCAGAGACATTATCGCTCCTACTGGCAATTTGGTGTCTGCACAGAGTAAATCAATACTTCTTTTTCTGGTCGTTAAACAAAAAGTCAGAGCAGAGAGACAAGCACCTCAAAGTCAATCCTATGCAGGTTGGCAATGAGGGTGATGAGGAGGTCGGTGTTGTACAGCTCCTGTGCGAGCTGAGCCACAGCTTCGGTGTGAGGCTCCTTGTCACCTGTTCCACAGAGCACCTCCTTCAGCGAGGCCAGGCTTTTAGACACCTCATCTGCAACCTGTGATCGTGGGGAAATAGTTAATGACTGTGATCACAAGCTAGTGCTGAGAACAAGATCCAGATGTCAAACAGTGAGGGGAGAAATCATCGCTGACCTTCTCACACTTTTTGCTGTCTCCAGGGTCCAGTTTCTCCAAGTACGCCACATTCTCCTTCAAACTCCTCACGTTTTCTGCCGGACTCTTCTGAGTCTTACCAAAGGGAAAAGGCATGGCTGAAGAGAGGTGAACCAAGCCCAACAATCTGTGTGGAAATAAAAAACACAACACACTTTCAACAAACTATCCTGTGCAAGTACATGCAGCTCCACTTCCTGTACCTCTCTGCATCAGGAAATGGCTGAAATGTCTCACCTGAAGAAAGCGAGAGTGAGGTTAGCTCCCTTGTCTGACTGTAACTCGACACTCCGAGGTAAAAAAACACAATAACAGTTGTTAAGAGCATAACAGCGCACACAGCTAGCTGACTTAGCTAACTTTAAACTAGTCACCATCGAGGGCGGAGCGCTGAAGTAACTCTACCACTGTTAGTTAACTCTGGTTTAGTTTGGTTAGTTTCTCGAAGTGAACATGAGCCCAGTTGACTCAAAACGCTGACTTTCTAAGTGGAACAATGATGTCAGGGGCAAGAAGAAAATGTCAACCCCGCAGCGATGTTCATCAGCAAACTTCAGCTAGCTTGTGACCTAGTTAGCTGTAGCGATAAAACCGGCAAACTGACGACAGCATGTAGTCAGAGAGCCCCGTGGAAAACACACACAAACACACACGACTGGGACATTGAGCTCCGGCTGTCACACACTCACCGAGTGAACTGTGCTTTTCGGGCTGAAGGAGGCTCGGCGGTGGCTAAAGGTTAGCTAGCAGGCTAGCAAGTTGTCTCCACTTTCTTTTCCCCGCCGCAGCGTCGCTGTGAGCGTCCGGCACGTTATCTGGAGCACCGTCTGTCTAACCCGAGCGAGCCGACGCTACAAGTGGCTCAAACCGACGACCTTCATCGCTGAGATGTTTCATGAAAAATCTCTCCACTCGTGACCGACTGTCACCTAACTTGCTGGCTGCCTGGTGTCGGTGAGGAGCGGGTCTCCGGGCTGATGTGCTCATAGGTTCTCCTCTGGTGGAGCCTCTCTCTCTCTCTCCACCCGCAGATCGGCTCCGGGACACTGGGCGGGATGTGTTCGCCCAACAAAAAGACTGACAGTCGTCTCAGCCTATCACTACAGCCCCAGATAATTATATATGCGGTGAAGCCTTCTCCGCTGTAGGTGCGCGTGTTTCAGTGCTCAGATACTTTTCGTACGGGTGGAGACACTGAGGACTTCACAAGAAGCTCCGTCCACCGGACTGTCTTGTGACATAAAGCAATTGCACCCGAGTTCTCGCTAAAAGATAAAGGGAAATAAGTTGAGTTCAGAAATGTCCTCGGCTTGAAATTACGTATTTTCATCCCGTATACAATGTATGCTGTTTCAAACGGTTTTAGTAGTAATATCCATAATATATGTTGGTGTATGCAATTAATAAACTTTTTCAAAAGCTTCAGAGACGTCGACACTCTTGGTTATATATAAACTTCTTCAACAAGTGTGTAAAAATATCAAGACAAACATTTTCTTACCATTCAATATTGTTAGTTATCATGATAACAATCACATTATCAAAGACAGATTTTTCATCATGATGATGGGCATTATAAACCATACAGTCTATCTTTTCAACATATACTCTCATTGTGCTACAATATCAAGTGTCCTTCTCTCCTGCATCTTCTGATGTCATCTTGTGATATGAGCTTCAAGTTTGTCTTTCACACCAAATCACAATGAGAATGTATTTATTTCTTTTTAAACCCATAAGATGCCTACAGCATTATACCATCATGCATCAGGCACAGTTGGTGAAAATCTATCATCAGTTCTCTGAACTTTCAGTTACAGTTTCAACTGCTTTTGCTGATTTTTTAACCTGTTAAGAGGCGGATTGAAATTCGCCTATAAGGCCTGTCTGAGGAATACCCAAAGTAAATTGAAAGTTGTTCTTGAACCATTTGGAGTACATGCATGGTCTTGGTCTCTTTTGAAAGGTAACATTCTGAACTTTTCCCAGCATGATCTCCCAGCAGTAAACCACTGTATAGTTTTACACTGTCACATGTCAAGTCTGTGCTCAGATCATCCTGTTAATGGGCGAACTCTCACCCTCTGTGTTTTTCATGCAAATTTGAACAAATGATCAATTATCTAATCGATGACTCGACTGGTAATCATCAATTTCTTTTTGATAATCAATCATTAAATTAATTATCTATGTTTGAATAATCAAACTGATAGGTGCATTGCATTGTTCAAGGCTTTGATGGAAAAACTCAAACATTACACACACACCAATTCATTCATTTTTTGACAAACAGATCTGAAATTAGCTCATAAATCTCTTATTCTAGTGAAATCATGACATAACAAACATGTCAGTCCAACATGCTGTGCATCTGCACGAGGCATCAGGATCAGAATCGGGTTTTATTGCAAATCAGGTTTACTCATACATAGACACATCTGGTCAGACCTGAAGTCATCTCTGTTTCAGGGGAAACGAGACTTCAAAATTCAAGCCGTGTCCATGAGATATTTATCAGGTAATTCGCTTTCGTTTCCTGCACACACGACAGACCTCCTGTGCCTTTCCCTTCACACATAAAACATCTCAACATGCGCACCGCCTACACGCGTCTTATTCTGAAAACCTCACTCGGAAGTGGCTGCGGTCTGTGACGCTACAGCTAGCTTGATGCTAGCGTGAAAATCACCACGATCACTAGTGAAGGACGGTGAGAAGCTCAGCGGCCGTCCGGGACACTTTCCACCCTTTTCCACGGTCTCACCCGGTTAAGGGCCCAGCAGCAGGTGAGGTGTGTTGTGTGTGTCCGCGGCTGTGCGGTAGTTGTTGTGTAGCGTGGCCTGTTGTGCTCTCAGGCCGTATTGGTGTCGTACGACCCGGGCTGCTCTCCGCTCGCAGCCGCACATCACGTATGGCGCTCTTTACTTCGAAACGACTCGAAAACACCCGCGTCCGTCACGAGATTTCCCCTCAGTTAAAGGGAAATATTCCCAGTTCCCCCACTTCCAGTCCAAAATGCAACATTTCAGAGAGACGTTTTCCTTTCAGGGAGCTGCATCGAAGGGCCCGTGGAGAGATTTCAGGGCGTTCATAGTCACAAATGTTTTCACTTAGAGACACATGTTATAGGAATAATCCAACACACACACACACACACTGACCCTTTAATTCAAAAGTTTCCACCTTAAATTTCAGCCACTTTTGTTTTATACGGGCTCGTCCTCGTCACAGATGGAGGCCAGCGTGGACGAGCAATGCAGGGATGTGACATGAGAGGTGTTTCAGGGGCGATCAGCGGTGTGAATAAAGCCTGGTTGTTGTTATTTACATGCGGAGTGAGCATCGTGTGTGTGTGTGTCTGTCTGGAGCCGCCGAAGGGAAAAGCCTGGCCCTGCGATCATGGCTTGAATAATGGTTTTATATCAAGGCGTTGCAGCAGCAGCACACACACACACTGCTATTGTGGTTTATAAAAGAAAACACACTTTCCTTTGAGGCTGACCAAATCCTATTAATCCTCGTGTTTCGTGTAAATGCAGCACATGATGGACAACGCAACCACACACCATCTCGGATGACAGCTCTCCTGCACTCCACACAACACAATGTTGGTTTACAACCAGTCGTAATGGATTTTGAACGAACATGGGAATTATTGCCAATCTGAAGCAAATTGTTCAAAAATAAAATGTGTATGCTGATCACAACAGGCAACATAGTCTAAAATTGGGAATTTAAATCAGAAAAGTGTATTTATTTTATAGAATTTGGGGCAGACACAAGTGGCAAGATATGGAAAGAGAGTGAATATAGGGTTTGTTAAAAATAATGTATATATATTTTTAAAATATATTTAAAGTCTAGCTCCTGTGTGTTTGTCACTGCTGCTCAAATCAGGCAATACACTTTTAACTTCAAATTTACATCTCAATAATAGATTTTCTGTAGTGAAGTGGTATAATAATGTAGAAGTAGTAAATACTACTTAAAATAATAATAGCGATAAAGCATATACAAAGACTGGGGCTGCGAGCAGCACTTGCGACCTCAGAACCCGATGAGGCAGCGGAGGAGGGGGAACAGGGACCGGGTGAAAACGTCTCTGTTTTGTGCTTCGCGGGAAGGATAAACACGTCGCTTCCATCGTCCGTCACGCGGCACTAGACCACACCTACTAATCAGCCATTACGGTCCACGCCATCAAGTGAAGACCACGGAGTAAAAATTTAAAGTAAATCGAATTTAAGTTGTAAAACAAGGGTTACCTCCTTTTGGCAGTAGGTGGTGCTGATAGGACAATTCACAGAGGAGTTGTACTAAATCCCTCTTTATTGGCAATCATCAGACTGATGCCAGGCCACGGTCACATCGTTTGCCGTAGAGTAAACATTTAATATATTTTTATCTCCATAGAATTGATATGACACTCACTGAATTTAAAGTTGATCTGATGAAAACTCTAGGTGGAGTTCTGTCAAAATACAACATGTGTAAACGGTAAAAAAAAATGGCCACTTAATTCAAAATGGCCGACTTACTGTTTTGTCTAGCATATCGATCCAAGAGGGTTTTTTGTTCTTTATGAAATGAAACATGTCGCTTTGCCAGGCACATTCCTTTAAAACATATGAATGTCTTCAGGGGTGCTGTTATTACACACATGTAGTTCTAGGGAAATTGAACAAAGTAGACTGAAGCTACAGCAAATGCGTGTGGCACAGCAACAAATTGAAATTTGACGCCACGCCACCAACACGGTGTTCAACTAAAAATTCACAGTTTTGATTAGACTTCATCGAGTACAACAAAGTGTAAGACGTAAAAAAACCCTGTGATTTTAAGTCATGATTTCTGTGTAGATGTCATCAAATGGATGACTCCCTGTTGCATTTATCAAATTGGTGCCGAGAACTTTTTATTCCATCCAGTCATGATATATATGTACCAATTTCATGAAGGTTGACTAAACCAGACGGAATTGCTGCTTTAGGGGGCGCAGTTGAGCCATTTTGCTACAGTCGTCTCGAATTGCTACAGAATATGAACATTTTCAAGCCATCAAAAATGCATTTAATTCTACTGGAAAAGCAATAGGGCATTCACATTGTTGGTGCTCGGGGCCTGATATAATGACAACATCACATGTATATTAGGAGTTTGTCTGTAATTATAAGGAGTGTGTTTGTGTGTGTGTTTGTATCAGATCTGGTCGTCCAGCTTCTGTTGATATCTGTGTCTGTTTAATCTGATTTAGTTGTGGGATGACTGGTGGATGTAGCTAATTGCTGGCCTGTGGTGGGCTGATAATGTCTCTTAATCCATAACACATCAACAACATCATCGACTACCTTCCAAAACTTCATCAATTCTCCCCAAATTCTGGTGTTGATCAGCAATACACATATTCTGTAGATATTATTTTTCACCAAAGGCCACCAGATACTCTAGAGTTAGAACTCAATGAAACAGGGTGCAGAGTTTTCTATATATTACATCAGCACTTAACAAAAACAACATGTGAGATAATCACACTTCAAATCAGAAACCTCACAGACACCTTCAATTGGAGGCTTTAATTTGCGGCACACATACAGATCATCTGAAGCATTGTGGGGACATTTGAGAGAAATAATCCATTGGTGTGTTTAGAAAGTCTTTGATCTTTTAGTTGAATTCATTAATAATGAGATCAAAATAAAAGTGTTGAAATGGTTCAGCGTTATCTTCATCATTTATGTATTTTTTTTTTTTTTTCATTAGATTCCTGGGCCAACAAAAAAAGCCTCTGGCCATGTCGGGACAGAAGAAAGTCGCTGCAGCACGGCTGCTTAAATGTGCCTTCTGCAGAACCAACAGAGACAAGGAGTGTGGCCAGTTGCTGCTGTCTGACAGCCAGAAGGTGGCAGCCCACCATAAGTGCATGGTGAGGAAAGCACACACACACAGTAGTTCTAAACCCCTTCACCTGAGATTATTCAAGCTAAATTCATGCATACAACACTATCTGTCACATATGCAGAATTGTGAACTATGACGAAAAGAAAGTGTGGATTTTGAATTTTGTCTTGTGACAGCTGCTTATAAGATGAAGATGACAAAAATCCTAACATTTACAAATCCCCAAAAAGTAAATATAATGTATCCGTTCAGAATAAATATGTATATATCATAAATAATCTTGAGAGCCTTGAAATAGCCCCTTGGTTGATGCTAAGTTAAGAAAACACTGCTACACACCCTCTGACACTCCATTTAAATAAAACTGTCAAAAGTATGAAATGTAAAATTGTAAGTGTGTTAGAGTGAAATCAGCTCCGACGGCGTGATCAGTAAAACTATTGTTAACCATTAGTTTGCTGGGAAATAATGCATCATAAGTGGCAAAGGAAAATTAATTTGCCAAAAATAGGTTATTGGAACCCACAAGAAAATAATATAAGTATAAAATGTATTATAAGCATAATTAATTAGACAACATTTATTCAAGGGGAATTATTTAGAAAAAGACAATTGAATAACAGTTTTCATATTTTTCCCTGTGTAGCTGTTCTCCTCTGCTCTGGTCACGTCTCACTCAGACAGTGAAAACATCGGCGCATTCTCTGTTGAGGATGTGAAGAAGGAGATCAAGAGGGGGAACAAACTGGTAAGTGCCTGCTGCTCCTCTTAATGAAGCATTACTGAGTCAAGGAGAACTGAATTGTGTAATGCCACAGAGCTTCTCTAATGTGAAAGCTGAACATTTTAAATGAATCATTCAAATGAAATTGAGCGTATTTATGTGGATATTTGTGATTAGGATAACAAACAACCATTCACATTCACACCTACTGGTAATTGAGAGTCTCCGATTAACCTGCACGTCTTTGGGAGACCCCGGCTGGTCGTTAGGTTTGAACCCTCTTGTTTTGAGCCGACACCACTGCTGCTTCTGTGGGGACAATAATATCATCTTTTGTTAATATTTTAGGATATAACATCTAGATTATTGCCTAAAATCAACAAATTGTGATTTATTCCTCATATTGAAAATATGTTGAATTAGGACTCTGATGCTAACATGCAATATAGTCTTAAGTAGCAACATTTCATGTCATATCAGTTTTACAAATTGTACATTACATTTCACAGTGGTTTCACCAGCCTCTGCCACGTTTATGCGTTTACTTAAAGTCCTGTGCCTGTATGTGGTAATTGTTTTCTTTCTTCCTTTTAACATACATGTGTTTCTAATTATAAAACCAATAAAACACAATTAATAATGATTAATACTACATAAATGTTTTCATTCTGATTCAGTTTAAGATTTTTGCTGCTTTTTACTGCTATTATATGAACTTCTGTGCCTCCCTGCCATTTTCACTGCTGCATTTCATTTGTTTTCTTCAATAAAGGTTTCGGCGTCATGATATTTGTATATGGACTTTTCAGACAATTGTGTCTGTTTGAATTACTATTCTGATCCACATGTCAACATTTCACGTTATGAGCTGACTGAGGACGGTCTTCAAGTGAACCTTAATGTTTGGGAAACGGCATGTGCTCAGCTTCTTTTTTTTTCTACTATCCTCACCAGACGTGTTCTTCTTGTCACCGGCCGGGTGCTACTATCGGCTGCGACGTGAAGACCTGTCGGAGGACGTATCACTATTACTGTGCCCTAAAGGACAAAGCTCAAATCAACGAGAATCCCTCACAAGGGACCTACATGTAAGTCAATCTGTGAATTGACCCTCAATCAATCATGACGTGAAGAAAGATATTTTTTATCTGTTCATTTTATCCTCATTTCTTTGCATCTGTGTGTTGGTAGTGTTTACTGTCGCAAACACCGAGATGATTCTCTGGACGACGTTGAAGGTAGAGCCCACTCAACCATGTGTTATACTGTTATTATTGGATCTATTTTCCTTTTCAGTTACTATACATATTACACACATTATTAACGCTTTTATCTGATGAATTAGGGTGGTTTCCAATGTTATTTATAGTTAGTTATTTCTATTGTCTTTTTGAAATCGTATTGTGATTTGTGTTGCAGTAATAAATAATAACAATACCACAAAATACGCTCTTATAGTGATAAGTAGAACCAGACTGGTATGGATTTTGAGGCGGCAAAACTGGAATGTTGGACAGTATTTGGAGGAAAACGATAAAATTGCTACGATAAGATTTCCTTATGACAAAAAAATGTATTCGAGGCTTGATATTTTAGTCTGACCATAAGCAATTATAAAGGAAGAGAACACAAATGCAATCAAATGTATAAAATTTGAATTAAAAATGGGAATTTTCACATTTCTGCATATTAGCAAAGATTAACATTGTGGCAAAGTTGTCGTGAATAACACATCAACTTTACTTTGATACATTTTACATTTTCGTTGATTTGTCAGCAGATGAAGAGGGAGGTGTGGCCAATGAGTCCGACTCGTCACCTCCACAGAGCAGAGGCAGAGGAAGGTTTGAGAAGGTGAGAGCCAGAGCGGGCTCTCGTGGCCAATCGGAAGACACCCGCTCCACCTCCTCACAGGCTGCAGACGAGGAGAGCTCCTCCCATGTAAGGCAGCACGCTCGTTCTTCGAAGCACTCTGGTAAATTCACCTGGATGGTGTGTTGGCTGTATTGTACTGAGTTTTGTTCTGTCTGTTGTAGCGGGACAGGTCACCTCTCCGGACCAGCCAAGGAGATGGCGGCCAGCGCTGTGGCTTTTGTCATGCTGGTGAGGAAGAGAACACAACGAGGGGCATGCTTCACAGCGATAACTCCAAGAAAGTGGCTGCACACTACAAGTGCATGGTAAGATGAACTGTGTAAGAGCATGTGTTTGTGCCACACACTCTCTGTAAATTTGCACATATATCAACTTTAGTCTAATCTCTGACCCCTGGCAGCTTTTTTCATCGGGGACAGTCCAGCTGACGACAACATCGCGCGCTGAGTTTGGAAACTTTGAAGTTAAAACAGTCATCCAGGAAATCAAGCGAGGGAAAAGAATGGTAGGACAATTTATTTTGAAAGACGCTTTGAAATGTAGTTTCGTCATTAAAATCAATTGGTTGGCTTGTTTTCCCAGAAATGTACTCTGTGCACTCAGCTGGGAGCCACCATTGGCTGTGAAATCAAAGCATGTGTGAAGACCTACCACTATCACTGCGGCCTGCAGGACAAAGCCAAGTACATCGAAAACATGGCCCGCGGCATCTACAAGTGAGCTCAGCCTCTACAGACAAACACTTTCACTTCACTATGAAACATTAATTTACGGTATAACCTATTTTTACATTCAGTCTTTTCTTTTTATATATCCAGTAACTGCTGCCACACAGTTGCTTGATATTAAGTTTTACATGTGGTTATCAACTAGTGTTCACTTTGTCAGCTATTTCAAGTGTGGGTTATTTTTATACTTTGCAATAAAAATGTGTCCCCCGCAGGATTCACAGCGAGCGAGTGGGGGGTTGATGAAGTTCCTTACACGTAACAGACCCCAAAAATGTTTAGAAATAAAGGAAACGAAATATCTCAGGATGAACAAGTGGATCCACACACGTAGAAGACACAGACAGAGATGTCAAGAGAGTTGATGCTGATAAGAGCCGATGCCTGTGTCAATATGATGTAAACAAAAACATGTGATCTCCTCAGCAGAATTAATACGTCACGTCCTGTCTCTTCCTACTGCGCCCCCCCCTTGCCTGAATCCTGCAGCAGATCTGTTACTGCGTCTCAGCGGAGAATCTCCCAAAGCGTTGTTCATGGGTGAAATAAACCTCTGGAGGAAGTCCAGATCTAATTCTCTCTGGATGTCCTCCAGAGGAAATGTCTGAAAACGGCTATTAAAACATTGTGTAAAAACCTCATAGATGACCTTTAATACCAATTCTGCACCACTTTACAGACACCCATCAGAAACTACAACTAATATCTTTGTATTGCTGTGTTTTGTTTGTGTGTGTATCTCTGTGTATTTTAGACTGTACTGTAAGAACCACAGTGGGAATGAGGAGAGGGATGAGGAAGATGAGGAACGAGAGAATCGCAGCAGAGAGAGGGCAGCTAGCGACCATGGAGGAACACCGGCAACGCAAGTGAACGGCAATTAGGTTGTTACACAAAAACTGCTGCTAAGATTCTTGAACTGTCCTTATGTGAAATATGAGTTTGAATAAAAAAAAGATTTGTAAAGTTTTTGTCATGTGTTTTTTTTTTTACAGGTAGTTCTGATGGATGTGATGTTTGGAGAGAACTGCAGAGCTCACAAGCGAGGGAGAGATATTTTTTATACTGAATCTT
Source organism: Pleuronectes platessa (assembly GCF_947347685.1). Taxonomy (NCBI): domain Eukaryota; kingdom Metazoa; phylum Chordata; class Actinopteri; order Pleuronectiformes; family Pleuronectidae; genus Pleuronectes; species Pleuronectes platessa. Next base: position 9,734,632 of record NC_070633.1, read on the forward strand.
AGCCTACTCACAAAGTCGTGGTCTTCAGCTCCCACGAGTCCTTCACACAATTTCTTCCAGTAAACGGACTCGATGTCCCCAGCGTGCAACAGACGTGTTCTTTGTGAAATCCTGTTTTGAGTTGTCTGGACGAGCTTTTCACAGGCCGGTGGAACTGAGCAGAGCGGGGGCTAGCATGGCTAAACTTTAGCGAGAGTATGATGGACTCAGTCTCAAGAACCCGAACAATTGCAGTGAATAAGAGCTGAAGTTTTGATTGTCACTCAGTGCCCATGTCCCCACAGATTACATGACCCACACTTACTGAAAGTGGACACATTCTTCCTATTCCTTAGCTTCTGAAGGACTCACTTTTAAGAGGGGTCTGTTTGTTACTAGTCTCACTATGAAGTTGTGCCGTTTGATTACCTTGTTTCTGTAATCATGTCTTAAGAATACTCTTCATGTTAGCCTTTCTTTCTTGATATGTAATATTTTGCTACTGTACTATTATCATCATGAGTCATATTGGATATCTGGATTTCGGACAGTCACTATTACAAGTTTTGCCAGCATGCACTTGGATTTACCCACTGTTAAAGGTGGCATTTTTTTTATTTAGCTGTTAAAGGGCAAAGTAGAGCTCTTTAGAAGAGTTGGCTTGACTTTGTTTGATGTACTGTTGACTTGTATCTCTACAAATGTATCCATGAATGATTGGAAATAGAAAATATTTTTATTTTACACATTTACTGAGTGAGTCTCTCATTTCATCTGAAAGTGTGTCCATAGGGTACACCAAACAGAAAGCAGTCCTCTGGCAGGTCCAGGTTTGAAGAGGGAGGAGATAAGGTCATGAAGTGAGACCGTGCAGTCATGCAAGACTACCTCAGCTCTACTCTCCATTTATAGTAAAAGCCTCTTCTGCAGCCATTTGGAATATTTACTCTGCAGTTATTTAAATTGGTGTACATTTAATTTTGTATTTTATATATAAACCATTCATCCACACAAGTTCAGCACTGTACATTAAAGAAAAGTAGAAACAATATAGTCAGTGGATATCATACCTCTGCCATGGCCCAACAGTCCCCTAATGAAACAAGACATTTATATTCACTACATCCAGAGATCAAAGGTTCTTGCCTTATCCTGTCAACTGACTGATGGAAAAGTGAATAAAAACAACTTGAGGATACTTATGAGCCTAAGAAATGATGTACTTTACCCCTCAACTTCTACCAGAAGCAGCTGGTCAAAGGATCCGAGAGATCTGGGAGTGGAAAGACTCAGTGCAGCAAACTAAAAGTAAAATCATGACTATACTAACATACATGTTAAAGCCTTTGGTAATTGAGGTGCGGGCATTATGAATAGGGAACAGAGCTTTCATTGGTAAAACTTAAGGTCTAATTCTAATGTTTTTAATTCAATTATTCAAGACAGTATTTAATCATATCATAAGGAAAACCCCTAATACATAAAAGGGAAAAGCAATTATAACAAAGTCAATGTTATGTTCTTCCAGTTTTGCCCCTCTCAGCGTTCCAGTTGTGCTAATTCAACTAATTCACAGCCGAAATGTTGACTTTTCTGAGCAGAAAAACCTTGTTCTTAGAAACAACCTTAACCATGACTCAGCTCCATTTAAATGTCTCATTTAGTCATGTGACAGTGAGTTGATGTTACCAGGTCCCTAAATATGAAGCATCTAAAAAGAATTCAGCTTTTATTGGATAATTATGTGCCTTTAATCATATTCATGTCCTGATCAAAGTACACCGCTTTGCGCTGAGAGGAGTCGATGCAATATGCGCTGATCAATCACCAGCTTTAGAGTGCCACTCTCAATTTAACTTTACAAAGATAAAGCAGAATGTATTTTAAATGATTGAATACTCTGTCTGGGGTTTTTACAAGATATTTTTTTTCATCTAAATGTTTCTCCACCATCTGCAAGTTGTTTTCATACTTAACAGCTGTAAATATATTCTCAATTTCCTTTATGCATCATATTGTGGGTCAATAGTAAACATCAACAGCATTGTATTTTAATTATGGTGCCTACACTTTGAACACACTACATACAGAAATCCACCTTATCCTGTAGTCATAGACACTGGAGCTGCTCTTTAGTCAGTGAATGAAGGAGTAAATAACGTAAACAACAATGATGACAGGGACCTTTGGGATCACAGCTGACAGGAAACGTTCCAAATACTTCCAAGGTTGTTTTAATTTGATTTGTCTAAAAATGCCAACATCGTTAAGAAGACATCTCCTCAGGACATGTCTGGACTGGAGTCTTTAAAAAAAGTTGTCTCTGTTTGAATCGGACCAAGTTTTAGCATGGTGTGTCATTACATTCTGTAATGACAATTTACAATGGCTAATAGGCAGAGCCATAGCCGCACACCACCCCTAAACACCCCAACCTTCTTATAACATTCTGATGATCTTAGCTATACAACTATTTTGAAGTAGTTACTTAAAAAAATAACAAAACATCAAGAACTTTACTATTCAGGATTTTTTTTTCAAAACATTTGGGATCCCTGAGTATGGTGACAATAAAGACCTTGAATCCTATCTTATATGAAGTCGATTCAGTTATTTGATCGATTGAAAATCAATGGCAAGTACTGTATTAATACATTTAGGTCATTTTCATGTCAAGAATAAAAAGATTTCAGGGATCTACAGCTTTTCAAATGTGAAGATTTGCTGCTCTTTCCTTGTAATTGTTTAATAATTATATCAAGAGAATATAGGACATCTCGTCCTATACACTCAATGGTGGACTTGGAAAAACAAGCAGTGAATCCCAAAAAAAATTCAGATTAGGCCATGGAGAAAACAACCATTAGTTGAAGATAATCAAATAACGGTAAATTGTCTCACAGTGCAGATATGAAAACTGCATAGTCATTGTGCTGTGTCGCAAAACAATCAATGAACAGTTATGTTCAGAGGACTGTTTCATAGAGTAGGTTGAGTTGCCTCTCCCTTCTTTGTTTTCAAATTGACAGTTCTGCTTCGCTCTGAGTCAGTTATTATGGCCACAGCTAAACTGCTCGTGGGTAGGTTTTCTTTCTCCTTCTCCTCAGCTGTAACCTTCACATTTGAGGAGGTATCTGACTAGGTGTGTTCTCTCAGTCAGACACATACTATGCTTCCATCATTTCTGATTGAACCATCATCTCCCCAGTGTCAAGACAATATCCTTTTGTCTCTTCCTTATTTCCTGCTGGTCTGAATAAAGTTTGACACACAACTCACTGAATGGGATTTTAAGTTTTCCTCTCTTCAAGTACACATAGAAAGTACATAGGTTTCAAGGGACTTTTGAAAGAGGGATCTGAGGGGCCCTAAATTGAACCAAACTGAAATCGTCACGCTTTTGGTAGAAAGCTAGCAGCATAGGGGCTTGTTAGGGGGTTTCCAACCATGGTGTCATTGCAGTCTCCTGAAAATAGCAGATTATACAATTTAAGGGGGTTCTCAACAATTTTTGAGGCAGACAACTGTATCATCGCAATTTAGCCTCTTCAGCCTCCGTTTTTGTTATTGGCTACAATGAAGGTCAGATTGGAACACATCCAGTAAGCACACAATTAAAGACTTGTAAGTTGTAAGTATAAATACATTTGGGTGTTGCTCTCAAATAGACAATCTAACACTTTTTTTCACGCCAAGGTCAGGGTGATAAAGTGCACTTCACTTTTGAGCAACACTATGTAACTTTGCCATTAATGTCTTTTCATGTATTTTTTATATATATGCTCATAATCGTTAATATTTCAAACTCAACGTGGGAAAAGAAGGAGGCTCGGGTCTTTTACCTGCCAGTGGCCATGTCTACATGTTATCTGCATTCTACTGATGATACCTTTTTGTCTCCTCACTATCTCCCCTTGGGGTTAATTTATGTCAGAGTTGCGTAAACCAATTGTTATCACCAGTTTTTATCTAAACCCTCAGAGTTTGACAGCTTAGTTAGTTAACCCAGAGGTCATGTTTACTCTCAGAGTTTCTTCTTCCTGTTGTCTGAATCCAAGGTCAGGATGATGACATTTTCTACACTTTAAAGCAACACTATGTAACTTTTAGTGAGCAACAGCGCCCTCTGCAGCCACACAGGATTATTGGTTCTATTGAGCGCCATCTCCCAGCCCAATTAATTGGTGTCCGTGTGGTCGAAAAACAACCATAAATCTCTTGAAGGAAGCTCTGAATGTATAGTCCCACTCACGGACCTGAAACACAACTGAACGGCGGATATTTCCCACAATCCCCGGCTTCCAGTACTAGAACACCTGTAACAAATACACCAAACTCTGTTTAGAATTCTTAATATTTTAAAAGTTTCTTCACTGAATATTGGAGATAGAGGATGGTTTATAATAACTTCGTAGTCAGAAATGGAAACATGACACTCGGGTGAACGCTTTTAACCCTAACCCTATTGGTCTGCTAGGGGGTTGGTACGTGAATTGTCATGACCGATTTGTGTACTTTCTATTTTCCTTACCTTCTCCTTCACCTTTTTATTGACAGTCTTTGGGTGACACTCACAGGCAGCGCCTCCAGACGCGGAGGGGCGGGGCTAACCCGACTCTTTCACCTTTGATTTGCCCGCCGCTCTCCTACGTCACAACCTACACACACACATTCCGGAACAAGACAGAAAAAACCCTTTGTGACGACTCTGCACCTCCATGTGTGTGTGAGTGTGCTCCTGTCACAAGGGGGACATCGTGGAAAACATCGCAGTCTTCCTCATCTGCCCGCGTATAGCTGACCGACAGGGAGTGACCCGGACATGGCGACATCCAGCTCCTGCGTGGTGGTGAGTCTCCTCCGCAGCAACCGGAACATTAAGAGCACAAGGTGGAACGAGGTTACTCAGAGAACAACGCGCCATTTACAGAAAAGCCACGCGTGATAAAAAAAAATACAGCTTCCACTGTTTTCTGTCGGTAATGAATCAGTGGTGTGCGTGTGTCGCCTGGGCGGAAAATAAAAGTGCGTTTTTCACATGTGGCGTGGCCCGCGGCTGTGGAGACCGTCACAGACACGCGCCCTCCACGATCAGTGTCCGTGACGCAGAAGACGCCTATCACGGAAACATGTGCGTCTGACTGTGCGGGTTATACGTGAGCATTAATATCATGCTGATACACACATTACTAACACATTATTACACTGGAAGACAACAAACGATCTGCTAACCAGGGGGCGCTATGCAGTCTCCCTCCTTTACAGTGCTCAGCTTTATGTTGATTCATAACCATGGAAATAACAGAGGTTTTCAGAGGTGGGGAGGCCGTTCACCTCTGTGACTGCAACTGAACAAATATCACACAGTGATCAAAAGGAGTTAACCCAGCAGTGTGTTATGTTTGCTCGGTGGTTGTGTGTCTGTGGGATCATCTGACACGATCCCACAGGAATTTAGTTAAAATGTGGAGTATCTCTCTCTAAGCTTTCTTCAAGGCGAGGTTCATAGTCTCACATTTGTAACCTCCATGTCTCATCTGATCGTCAATTTTTAACACCACGGTGGTTAACGTTAGATCTATGCAACATCCGGTTTTTGGCCTTTGCTGCATATTTCCCCTGCAGAACAGAAAAGTCCTCCACTGAGAAGCAGTTTATTTAATCCTGTTATAGACTACTGTGTAAGTCTATGGTTTGTAAATGTTTGTGTTTTAAATGAGGGGTGAGATAAGTTATCTATTTTAAAAAAAAACTCTTGTCAACTTTGAAATTACACATGACTTCGCCAAAGGCCCAGATGTCCTTGTTTTTTCCCAGTATCTAAACGCAGCATGTATTTGTGGATTTTTGGAGACCTTGAAAAGAGTCTCACAGTCACAACTCCACAAGCAAATGTAAACTGACTCATGTTTATAAAGCGATCTTCACATGCAAAATTCACAGTCAGTATAAAATGTGTGAAACCCAAACAGTTTCACACAGTGTCAGATCTTATTTTAAGCTGTAGATCATTTATTGCACATTTGTTAACATTTTGACCCCAATTTTCTCTATATTAGGAGTAATTCAGAGGACATGATAATTGGATTGTATCATGATTAGCAGGGGATAACAGATTTACTGTAGCTGTGCTCTGTCTCTCATAATTTACTTAATGTGTAACATAATGTTATGTTGATTGGATTCTTCTAAGCCACAACACTGACATATGTTCCTCACAAAACTCTTCTTTTTCTTAGTTGTCCCAAACTGAACATGAATTCCTACACTTCAAGAACAGAAATATATGCCTGCACAGTATGTGTCTGGTGGTCAGATCAGTTTTGAGTGAGAGCACTAGGTCATGTGTGCATTCTGTACCATGTATTATAGATAAGACATAGAATCACTAACCGGTGATGGCCTTTATTAATGAATAACCTATGCTCTATTTGTCAGGACATTTCCAGAACTTGAAATCCAATGTTTTATTGTCATTAAGTCTGAACTTCAGACTGACTGACACAGATGATGAAATACACCTTTAGCTAAAAACAGCATTAAAAGACAGTGAAACCTCCTGTATCACATTTGAAATGAGATTAGCTGAGTAGAGCATTGTCACCAAACATGGACTTTGTCTGCAAAATCATAGATCTCAGACTAGTTCATTGGGTTCTTTATCATGTTTTTGGTTCAAACCTTAAATAACAGGCAACAATCATATGACTAACGGCGAACACAGGGACATCTGTTTGGTATCAGTCTCTATTATTTGTAACCGAATGGATGTAGCCCGAACAGATGGACCTGTTTTTTCCCTTTGAGCAGACATAGGGGAAATGCTCTAATCTGCGTTAACCTCATGCAATGAGAGGATGGACACTTTGCAACTCCGAGTTAAGCAACTTTGTTGACTTGTGAATTTGTCTGTGGTCACTCAAATTATTTATTCCCACAGCATGTCCAGCTCTGCACCAGCTTCCCGATGTCACATGATTCCACTTATGCTCACTGGGTTCATGTGGCATGCAGTTCATATCGGAGCGGAAAATTCGATTTTTACAAAAAAAAGCACAGGAAAATAAATATTTCAGAATTAGGCTAGGTGTGAAATTACTGGAAAGACATGTAATTAGAAGGAGATTATCTGTTGTGGTGAAGGGAGATTTTAATCATGGTATAATGGAAAGTTTCTCTCTCTAAGAATCTTAGGTTTGTATGTACTGCCTCAGTGTAGATCTGGAGGGAGATCCTGGATATTTATTCTGCAAAATCCCACACTGTCCTCTAACTGTGAAACATATGGTGGGAACTGAACTTAGATCACTACCGACTCCACCCACTGCCCCCTCGTACTACCCTGTATCAGAGGACTGCGCCTTGTCCCATGTTAGGTAATAGTCCCAGAGATTTTCTTTAACCCCTTTGTGTCGTGTTTTATTTCAGATAAGTGATGAGGAGCAGGGGTATGACCTGGACCTTTTCTGCATACCAAAGCACTATGCCTCTGACCTGGAGAGGGTATACATCCCACATGGACTCATCTTGGACAGGTGGGGTGTAGCATTATTAGCAGCTTGTAGCAGAGCTTTTAGAAATGTGATTAATTCAAAGGATCAAATAAATTGTGGGTAGTTTGAATGATTGGTTCTGTTGATTAACTCCCAGCCATATGCTCAGTAACAGATGGGTTACTGAAGTGTATGTTGTCCCCCCCCCCTACCTTTATTCAAGATTGTGGTCTTTCAGTTGGAGAGGAGGACTTATTGATTTCACGTTCAGATTTCCTAATACTTTTTAATTACCCTACCAATTGAATACCAGGTGTATTGAGGACAAATTAAATATCCCTTCCTTATTGGCGTAACGCACGACAGACGCAAAAAGGAAAAAACTAAAAGAAAACAAATGCCTGATAACTAAAAACAGTGTCATACACGTAAAAGACCCTGGCAATAAGAGCCGACACTGGTGTCTGTGTGTTGTGAAGAAAATCACATGATCTCCGCAGCTGAATTGCTACGTAACTTCTGTCTCTGTCTGCTGCACCCGGCTGCTCCATATCGCCTGAATAATGCAGAGGATTTGTTTCTGTTGTGAACGCGTCTATGCAGAGAATTTCCTGCTGCACTGTGCATGTATGAAAAGCAAACTGCGGGTAAAATCCAGACTCAATTCTTCAGACTTTATCCGAAGGTCATGTCAAAAAACTTCTCTGTTCTCAAACTGAAAGACCTCACTTTTGATTAAAGCTAGGATGAACACTGATACAATTGCTACAATTGTGTTGCGTTTGCATAATCATAACAATAAGAAATGTCACACACTATTTAAATTGTTATTAGATGTTAAAAAGTGATATATTTTTTTCCTGTAGTTTAAAAAAAAGCCTTAAACAGGAACACTTTTTTCTTTAGTAAATTCTGTTAACCGGATCTCCATGGTCATTGTTCTTTGGGGTGTTTAGTAATAACAGCTATGTCTGCCGACACAAGAAATGGAAACTGCTGCTGACTTTCATCTCTCTCTCTCTCTCTCTCTCTCTCTCTCTCTCTCTCTCTCTCTCTCTCTCTCTCTCTCTCTCTCTCTCTCTCTCTCTCTCTCTCTCTCTCTCTCTCTCTCTCTCTCTCTCTCTCTCTCTCTCTCTCTCTCTCTCTCTCTCACGTGTCCCCAGGACAGAGAGACTGGCCAGAGAGATCATGAAAGAAATGGGGGGCCATCACATTGTGGCCCTCTGTGTGCTCAAAGGGGGCTACAAGTTCTTTGCAGACCTGCTGGACTATATCAAGGCCCTGAACAGGAACAGTGACCGCTCCATCCCAATGACAGTGGACTTCATTCGCCTCAAGAGCTACTGTGTAAACCAACAATATTAATCTTTTATTGTAACAACAATTTCACTTTTCTTAAAAAGAAGTTCACAACCTGTAGTTTATGCACAACTGTGGGTAAATAGAAAAAATAGTAAGAAAATATGGATGAATACATTTTCCGCAGGTAACAAGAAAGAAAAGTTCTGAGCGTTCGTTTAGTTTTTTTGTGAAGCAAATCAGAAAGCTTCAGACATCTTTAAGTGGAGTTGGAACATTTCTCCTTCAAAAGACTTTAAATGAAACATTTTGACATCACAAATAAGACATGTCAATATATTAAAATAGTAATGCCGATACAATAATTTCCACTCAAATAGGCAATTATAGAACTGAGAGCCTGATAAAAAACTGACAAAAGCACATACTAGTTTCTCTATTTATTTAAGAATATCTGCTTTGTTCACATTTTCTAAGGACTGAAATATATATATATAAAATAATTATGCAATATGCCACAGACATAGCCCCTTTTGTGTGGTTTGGTCCTGATGCACATGCATATGTACAAGTCTCAATGTGAAGTCGGTAGCACTTTATTGTTGGCCTCACATTATTCTTGTCTCTACAGAACGACCAGTCGACAGGTGAAATCAAAGTTATTGGTGGAGATGACTTGTCTACACTGACAGGCAAGGTAAGACGTATGGAGGGAGGCATTATAATGACGGATACAACCCTGTTGACATAATATTGGCTTAAAATTGTATGAACTTTCAAAAGAAAGCAGACTTTACTGCTTGTTTTCCATCCTGACTAATGCTGCTGAAAGGCACTTGATTAATAATTTTGGAAACCAGTTTTAATTGGACTATCGACATGTTGATGGTGATATTTGATGATAATGACTGTGGTACACTGAAGCAAAGCTAAACAGATTTGTTTTGTTTGTCAGCTGCCAGTAACAATATTGGCTGTTTCGATTCTAACACTCCTCTTTAAATACAGACAGTGGGTCAATCGCACATGAAGGTGTCATGTGCCCAGTGTACTGCTCCTCTCTGAAATAATGTCTTTTCTTTCCTCTTTACACAGAATGTCTTGATCGTGGAGGTAAGCGCTGTTTCATTATATTGAAGTAGAAAACTTTTAATTCCAGCTCCACTAAAATGCTCTTCTTTGGGTTTCAAGGACATTATCGACACAGGGAAGACGATGAAGACGTTGTTGGAGCTCCTCAAGCAGTACAAACCCAAAATGGTTAAAGTAGCAAGGTAACGTCATCTGCTCATAGCTTCCTTTAAAATACTAACTACTGTATCTTATGCGACAAAAGTATCATGTTTCTTGTCAGTGCTTCATGCAACTATTAAGAATTTTCATAAGATTGATGATCAACCTGGATTCTGTCTTAGTTTGTTGGTGAAGAGAACTCCAAGAAGTGTTGGCTACCGACCAGACTGTGAGTTCAAGACCAATGTTTTCTATTACAACCTTACAGTTGTTGTTTTTTTACTATATGTTACAGTGTGTTTGCAACAAATGAGAAAGTGATGCATTCACCTGTTTTCTTTGTAGTTGTTGGATTCGAGGTCCCTGACAAATTCGTGGTGGGATACGCGCTAGACTACAACGAGTACTTTAGAGATCTAAATGTAAGTATTTGAGATACACAAAGAAACATAATTACTCAGGTCTCTCATTATTTGATGTCTTTTTACATATATAATAATCATGACCAGGCTAAGAGACTCTAACATTTATAATACGCTGTGGTACTAAATTAATCTTTTTCTGTTTCAGCATATCTGCGTCATTAGTGAAACAGGGAAGGAGAAGTACAAGGCATGAAGAGCACTTCAAACCAAATTAAATGTATGGTTATATATTTTTCTTTTGCAGTCCATTTTTAATTGTTACTTCACATTTGTGTCAGCAAAAGTACTCAGGCTTCACGAAGACTCACTGCATTTGCTGTTTTCAGCCACCACACACTGAATTCATCCTTAGGCTGATTGCCTTTGAAAGAACCACAAAAGCATCAAACAACATGAAGCCCAGCTTTGTCCCCACACTGATTATTTTTCTAAGCGATTGATTAATTTATTAAAAGCAATGCTGCTAATTTTAAGTACAGTATCACAATTGTTGTAGTACCGTAACATTTCAAAGATTTGACCACCTTTATTCTATTTTATAATGTATTGCTTTTTGTTTTAATTATGTTTTTACGAGTGGGCAATCGATACTGGCACTTGAGAAGACAATGTTACATTCTCTTTACACCTGTTTGTATATTTTGGGACAAAATCCTTTTCTATGTAACTGTTGTTTGAGAACATATTCTTAAGATTCAGTGTAGAAAAGTAACCCAGATGTTGGCTGTATTAAAACACTTTGGCATGATCGGGATGACATCATCTTATTTAAGAATCTAAATTAACACCAATGCATCCTATGGGTCAGTAATTGTATTTAAGGTAAAAACACAAATCCTTTTTATGCTGGAAATTATTTTTTTATTTTTGAGATTTGTGAAGGGGCAGTAAAAAATGACTTACTCATCAAATAATTCATCTACATGTACCTATCTTGGAATTAAACTTTTTTTAATTCAACCATATCATATGCTCTGTGAACCCATGTTGATTGAAGTTTGCTATACCAGCCATTAAATGTTGACACTTCTCACCTCTCCTGCAACCTGTGGATTTCACTAGAAAAGCTTTTTATACAACTTAACACCAAATACTTTGAACGTTGAAATAATATCTGGGAAACAGTGGGAATGCTGTAAGTGTGCAGTTTGTGATTAGGGACCCACAGAGTCAATGTTGTTGATTACCTAATGCTCAGGGAAAATGAAACAAATAACTGAGGACTAATTATTCTAATGCTGAGCGTTTATGTGTTTTCATATGAGCTTATTTTAAAATTGTTTGATACATTTCCTTGATTATTTTATATTGAAAGAGTTTGGAGGATTTTGCGAATCAAAACTTTGATTAAGGAATTGCAATTTGTTTACTTTGAATTCTATGCTTTTATAAGTTAAATAGTTAATCAAACTCTGCCTTTAACTGTCAAATGTTGATCAAAGCTTCCATTTCTCGTATTATAACTAATAATCACACACTTCTTTGTGACAGTTGAATAGATGTTCTTGAAAACATCACATTGAAGACTACTGAGATGTTGTAAGCAGTCAGTATTACAACATGGACAGTGAGGTGTTTGGCTGCTCATGTCTGAGTAACCATCAACCCTTCATCCTCATCCACTCTCTGCACAGGACAGATGTTAATGAACAAGGTAAATTAATTCAAACCTGCCTTTTCCAGCAAGGTTTCTCGGATCAGGAGTAAGGAGAGCTTTCACCATTCATACATCACACGCACGGTGAATGAGAGGAGCCTACCCAGGAACCAGAGGCTGCAGGCCGCCACATCCCGCCTGAGCACGCCGGTAGATCAGGGGTTTGATTGGACAGGTCTGCCCTCTTTAAAAGGGGCGTGAAGTTTACTGCTAGCACAGTTAGCTGCTCTGTGATCATCTGGGATTCAGCTCACTCCTGGTGGCGCCCTGCAGAAACGAAAATAACACATTATAGCGCGAGTACTACTGGGAACCGACTTGTTTTTAAAAGTCTGCTAGCCGGGCCATTACCGAGCTGATGCAACAGGAGCGTGTATTGATATGCTGGACATGGCATTGTGGCCATTGGCGTTAACGCTAATTTAGCTAGTTAGCTCAGCAGGCTAGGTTGCCAGGCGGTTGGCTGTAACATCGACTAGCTGAAGTTAGCTTGCTGTGCTGTGTTAGCCAGAGGGTAGACTCGCACTTATGGGGACGAGTGTTACAGCGGCAGCGTCGCTTCATTAACTACGTTAGTCTTGTGGCGACCATTCATTTTGTTTTCAGATAAAGTAAGGGGCTACTTTGGCTATCGTTAGCTCGGTGAGCGCGCTATCATGCTGTAGCAGCTGAGCGGGGTTTGAGTCGCCAGCCTCTGCCGCCTCGCTCCAGCGCTCCCACGGGTCGGTAGCTAGCTGTTACCTGGCATTGTGCGGTATGTAGCCATGGCGTGCTAACCATCCATCAGGAAAGTTTATGCCTGGTCAGAACATCGAAGACAATGTTGGTAGTGGAGACTGACCATGCAGCCGTTGTGTGATGAAGTGTAGCGATAACGTCATGGTGGTTAACAGCCAGTGTTGACCTCCTTCATACAGACGACGGGGCCTTGCTGTGGCTTATCTGCTCCACACCGCGTTAGCTAGTCGCTCTCACGTCCGCTCTGTCGCCTGGTTCCTGATGTTTCCTCTTCAACTGTAAAGTTAGTGCAGTTTGCAGCGCAACAATGTGACGCGGCCGAGCTGATTTGAGCATTTTGATGACTTGTTGACGGGCATTGTTAGCTAGCAAAAGGAACAACTCGTGAGGCATGGCCCAGGAGAAGATGGAGCTGGATCTGGAAATCCCATCTTCGTTAGTGCAGACCGATGGCCACTTGAGGAGATCCAACAGTGCACCCATGATCAATGGCTTAAGGTTTTACACGATCACATAGCTGTTCTACTTTACTGCAGTATCCTTTTCATTCACACTGCAGCAAATGCATCACCCCTGTCGTCAAAAGTAGGTGATTGATGACATCAGGTTGTTGTGTAAATGTGTCCTTGCAGTGATAACTCCCAAGTGTTCCAGAGAGAGGTCCTGCGCAGCCGGAGAAACAGCACTACAGTTGTAAACAGGCCCAACATGGTATATATTACTCTGATTCAAATGCATGGTAACACAATTAATGAATGTATGAATAATTCCATATTGAATGCTCTCCCCTCCGCTCCTGTCCTTCTCTACAGGTCCCTTCATCGCCTATCCGTGTCCCCAGCACCAGACTTCACCAGATCAAACAAGTAAGAAAAGACACTGTTTCTAGGGTGTGTTTCGTTTTGAGATGGAGCATGTGAGGCCACCGTCTCCTTCTCAAGCCATTGGGCGTGACGTGGATTCAAAAACATGCCAGAGCACCAATGTTTGGAGCTCACAGAGCTGTCGGTCTTGCAGGGTTGATCAACTGGTAGTATCGGGCTCCAACAGAGGAACTGGTCCATGTTTTGTCATCTCCCCGTCTTCTCCATACGTGAAGTGCAAACGTTTGATTTATGATTTACCTTTGAGTCTGAATTAGTTTGATTACAGCGACTTGAGAGTGATCACTGTTCATAGTAGAAATGTTCCGATGCCATATTCCCTGTATAGTAGCAGCTGTATGCTATTAACCCTGTAAAGTAAACCCTTTAAGTAACTGTTAAAGTGCCGCCACAATTTATAAATGGTATTGCTTTTTTGAGGGGCGAGCGGTGAGACCTAAAATCAATATCACGATTATTTCAGACTTTTACCTCTAAGGATTAATGAACAATTATTTTAGGGTTTGTTTGCAGACATTTTAATAAGTTCTGGTTAATGCTGCACTCTACTGTATCTTCCCACAGCATGTTTTGGCCTCCGGCCATGGTCAGCCTCTCTGTTTACCATAGAGTGGACTTTCACAAACATGCTAGATAAACACTTCAAAAGTACGGGAGTTAACAGGGCCACCAGTCCTTCAAGGTCAGACTGAGTTGGTAGTATAAGACTCCCACATTCTTAATGATTTTTACAACCTAACTCTATAACTCTAGTTTTAAATTGAGAAAAGACAAACATATGCAGTGATATTGTGTTTTCAGAGTGACAATGATTTGGAGAAGTCGATATCATGGTCTCCAAAGCGCATCGACTTTGAGTCTGAATTAGTTTGATTGCAGCGACTTGAGTGATCACTGTTCATAGTAATGTTCCGATGCCATATTCCCTGTATAGTAGCAGCTGTATGCAACCCTGTAAAGTAAACCCTTTAAGTAGCTGTTAAAGTGCCGCAACAATTTCTAAATATTATGGCTTTTTTGAGGGGAGAGCGATATGACCTAAAATCCATATCACGATTATTTCATAATTTTACCTCGATTACGATTAATGAACAATTATTTTAGGGTTAGTTTGCAGACACTTTAATAAGTTCTGATTAACGCTACACTAACAGGATTCACTTCCTCACAGCTCTAAAAACAGTTCTTGCCCATGGCAGTACATCACACCTGCTGTTTTGAGGTGGCAAAGAAGTGATTCCACGGATAATAAAAAATATGCAGTTTATAACGGAAAAAATATTATATTTTAAAGAGATAGTATCAATGCATAGATGTGCACACTTGACGATGCCTGGCCATGCAGTTTCAATGGCATTTTGCTGATGCTGGTATCGGAACATATCAACTGTTAAATGGATGTTGTTCAGTATTCGGAGTTCAAATGAGAAACTCAGACTTTGTTGCCCATAACCCTCTTGTGTGCTCTTGCAGGAGGAGGGTGTAGATGTGATGAACAGAGAATTTGCTCACGAGCGGTAAGTTCATTATTTATCTGTGCAGTTGGTGGATGTATAGTTAAATTGCGAAGTCATAATCAAATTCCTTGTTTTTGTGCACGCAGGGAAATTCAAAGCGCCATGCAGATCAGCCAGTCCTGGGAAGAAAGCCTTAGTTTGGTAAAAACAACTCTTCATTACAGCTTGTCCAACCCCCATTAGTGTTGTTTATATGTTCTTTTAATGCGGAGCCTTGAAAGCCGCCTCTACTGTATCATCCCACTGCATGTTTTGGCCTCCGGCCATGGTCAGCCTCTCTTTTTACCGTAGAGTGGACTTTCACAAACATGCTAGATAAACACTTCAAAAGTACGGGAGTTAACAGGGCCACCAGTCCTTCAAGGTCAGACTGAGTTGGTAGTATAAGACTCCCACATTCTTAATGATTTTTTCAACCTAACTCTATATAACTCTAGTTTTAAATTGAGAACCGATAAACATATGCAGTTATATTGTGTTTTCAGAGTGACAATGATTTGGAGAAGTCAGTATCATCGTCTCCAAAGCGCATTGACTTTGTGCCCGTGTCGCCAGCCCCATCCCCAACCAGAGGGCTTGGAAAAAAGGTACATCTGACTTCAATATGTTTACATGCGCACCCTAACCTGATTTATTCTGTGAAGGTAAAAAGTTAAAGTACTTTCACGGTCTGTGGTAACCTGATTGTCAGAACACGATGCAATCAGGCTAATGAATGGAAGTCTGTGCCTGGTAGCCTGCAGGAAGCAATTTATTGGAAACTCAAAAAAACACAGGAACGTTATTCCTATTGGATATGAGTAATTTGATTTCTTACGGTTTGCTGCTGCCTCAGTAATAAAATAAGTTTTATTTTGAGATACATTAGTGTACTTTGGAAATACTTGGCAGATTCGATATGTTTTGCTGCATTTTTAAGGGAAATATTAATAGATGTAACAGAACTTCTAATGATAAACAAATAACCTGTATGTTTATTGGATATACAGGGCATTAACTATAATTACAGAAACCGTCTTATTTCCTTAATCTGAATTAAATTAATAAAATGCATCTGTTCAGTTTGATGTGTCAATGCTGATATATTTTGTCTTCCGTTTCCCTTCCCTCCGAGCAGCAGTGTTTCTCTCCTTCATTACAAATCCTTGTAAGCAGCAATGGTCTAACACCCAGCCCAATACCCAGCCCGACACGGCGCTTCAGGTGAGGACCAAGTTTTTGAGTTAACCAGTTCATAATCACTATAGTTTGTCCTTTTTCTAAATTTGATGAAAATATCGGTTTTCTGTGAGCCTGTACTGAAACCAGCTGGATCCAGTTCAACTGTAAAATCCCTCCTTTGGCACTAAATTGGATTCTTAGTAGAAAATTATACAATGTCTGCAGTCCCTTAAAAAATGGCCTCTCATAAATGCTGACTGTACAAAAAAAAAAATATAAGTCGCTTTGGACAAAAGCATCAGCTGAATGACATGTAATTAGGGTTGCAAAATTCCGGGAATATTCAAACCTGGAAACTTTCCATGGGAATTAACGGGAATAAACTGGAAATTGTGTGGGGAATTTATACTAACTGTATTTACCTTTTCATATACAGACATAAATATTAACATTTTGTTTTGTCATAGGCTGATTTGAGCCCTAAGAAAACTTTGGGCACTTGACTATATGCTTCTGCATCTTTGTGTCATTCTTAACATACAGTGCCTTGCATAAGTATTCACCCCCTTTGGACTTTTCTACATTTTGTCATGGTATAACCACAGATTAAAATTTATTTCATCGTGAGTTTATGTAATGGACCAACACAAAATAGTGCATCATTTGGAAGTGGGGGGAAATATTACATGGATTTCACAATTATTTACAAATAAAAATCAGAAAAGTGTTGAGTGCATATGTATTCACCCCCTTTACTGTGAAACCCCTAACAAAGATCTGGTGCGACCAATTGCATTCACAAGTCACATTTGCAAGTCACATAATTAGTAAATAGGGTCCACCTGTCTGCAATTTAATCTCAGTATAAATACACCTGTTCTGTGACGGACTCAGAGTTTGTTGGAGATCATTACTGAACAAACAGCATCATGAAGACCAAGGAGCTCACCAAACAGGTCAGGGATAAAGTTGTGGAGAAATATGAAGCAGGGTTAGGTTATAAAAAAATATCCAGAGCTTTGAACATCTCTCTGAGCACCATAAAATCCATCATAAGAAAATGGAAAGAATATGGCACAACCGCAAACCTACCAAGAGGAGGCCGTCCACCCAAACCGAAGAGTCGGACAAGGAGAAAATTAATCAGAGAAGCAACCAGGAGGCCCATGGTTACTCTGGAGGAGTTGCAGAGATCCACAGCTGAGGTGGGAGAATCTGTCCACAGGACAACTATTAGTCGTCTACTCCACAAATCTGGCCTTTATGGAAGAGTGGCAAGAAGAAAGCCATTGTTGAAAGGGATCCATAAAAAATCCCGTTTGGAGTTTGCCAGAAGCCATGTGGGAGACACAGCAAACATGTGGAAGAAGGTGCTCTGGTCAGATGAGACCAAAATGGAACTTTTTGGCCTCAATGCAAAACGCTATGTGTGGCGAAAACCCAACACTGCCCATCACCCTGAGCACACCATCCCAACAGTGAAACATGGTGGTGGTAGCATCATGCTGTGGGGATGCTTCTCTTCAGCAGGTACAGGGAAACTGGTCAGAATAGAGGGAAAGATGGATGGAGCCAAATACAGGGAAATCCTTGAAGAAAATCTGATGCAGTCTGCAAAAGACTTGAGACTGGGGCGGAGGTTCATCTTCCAGCAGGACAATGACCCTAAACATACAGCCAGAGCTACAAAGGAATGGTTTGGATTAAAGAATGTTAATGTCTTAAAATGGCCCAGTCAAAGCCCAGACCTCAATCCAATAGAGAATCTATGGCAAGACTTGAAGATTGCGGTTCACAGACGGTCTCCATCCAATCTGACTGAGCTTCATCTTTTTTGCCAAGAAGAATGGACAAACCTTTCCATCTCTAGATGTGCAAAGCTGGTAGAGACATACCCCAAAAGACTTGCAGCTGTAATTGCAGCGAAAGGGGGTTCTACCAAGTATTGACACAGGGGGGTGAATACTTATGCACCCAACAGATGTCAACTTTTTTGTTCTCATTATTGTTTGTGTCACAATAAAATTTATTTTGCACCTCCAAAGTACTATGCTTGTTTTGTTGATCAAACGGGAAAAAGTTTATTTAAGTCTATTTGAATTCCAGTTAGTAACAGTACATAATGGGAAAAAGTCCAAGGGGGGTGAATACTTATGCAAGGCACTGTAGGTCTTTGCACAGTACTTGCAAACCGACACAGCCTTTCCTTCTACATTGGCTGGGGTGAAATATCTCCACACAAGAGATAGTGCACGTGGCATTGTTCTGTAGAATAAGATGAGAAAAAAGCTTGTAAAAAAACACTAAAGCAATGCCAGAGATATAAATACTTGGTCAATTGGAATCGTCTTTAAAAATATTTTACAATTGATGGATAAATGAATAGAAATAGGCTAGATGAACAATCCTCAATCAGCATGCTAATATATTTTCCCCAGTTATATCATCAAAACTTACCTGACTAGTCCTGCACACTACAGCAGGCCTCAATAGCCCTGCTGTAGTGTGCAGGATGCTGGCAATTATCTGTGCATGTGATGGAGAAATGCACAGTGGAGGGTTGAAATTCAACGTGCAGCGTGTGCTGCATTCCATACATCTTTAAAATAGAGTTTTGAATGATGTTTTTAGTGCTCAGGGTTTAATTTGTGTAATTTTTTTTTTCTTCAAAATTCCCTAGCTGAATATTCCCATGGAAAGTTTCCGGAAATTTTCCGCCCCTTTGCAACCCTACATGTAATGTAAAAGATAATTTATTTCAATAATTTGTACCCGTGTCTTAGTAAATCTATCCGTATGATACATCTGAAGAGGACAGATTATTTTCTTGGGCCCTGTGTACCTTTTACTAATTGCCACTGATTGTGTCTCTATTACAAAAAATATACTGGTTTGACGACATGCAAGTTTCTGTCTTCCTCAGCCGACGCAGTCAAAGCCCCATCAACTGCATCAGAGCCAGCATACTGGGGCCAATAAAACGCAAAGGTGAGATACCTGACATGCTTCTAGAGAGACAGTCATCATATTCAGGATAATTTTGTTTGTAGGTAAAAAGAATATTGCTCAAAGTATGTAAATGGTGTTTGCGCTATGCACAGAGCCAATAAGGAATTACATTTTGTGACATTAGTGAGAAACTTTTTAGGGACCATCTTCAAACCTTTAACCTACACAAAGCTCTTATGGTTGCAGTTACTAAATGATTAAAAAGTTTTGAATATTCGAATGGCTTTTCTCTAATAGTTCACTTAATTTTCTTGTTTTGATTTAAGTTTTAGAGACTGAAATAGCTCACTGACGTCATCTGATAAGATCTGTGCTTTATATATTCAATCGATTATGTGGCTCTTAGACTCACCACAATGTGTGTGCACATAAATTTCTAAATGTACGGCTCTGTTGACTCAGGAGGTGAGATGGAGACGGAGAGTCAACCCAAGAGGCTCTTCCAGGGCACCACCACCATGCTGTCCTCCGACATCTCCAGCCTGTCCGATCTGAGTTCTTGGTAAGACTCAAGTTGCTTTCAGACTTGCACTGCAGTTTTCTGGAGGGGCTGTATAGAACAAACATGTCCAATTCCATTGCTCCGGATGTTTACCGGCCAACACCCTAGTAACATGTCTGAAAAATGTCAGTGAGCAACTGTAAGAATATAGTAAAAAATTCACAGTGAGTGAGTTGGTGACATTCATTACGCGAGACAGATGCAAAACTGGAGGAATACAAATATCTCAGGATCATATACGTAGAAGACGACGATGAAGAACTTGGAAAGACGACATGATTTGACAGCTTTCTCACAAAGGCCGATTCCAGTGTCTATGTGCTGTATAAAAAACATGTAGGCAACCCACGTAACTTAAGGAGTTATGGTTAAAATGAATTTGTAGGATTTTCGTGTCAATAACTTTGAATTAAAGATTTCAATCTGTGGGAATAACTACTCTCCACTGGGTTCTTAGATATATTGCAACTACATTTGCTTTTTTCCCTTATTGCACACCTGCCCTTTTAAACAGTGCATACTTAGTACTGTGCAAAATGTCTTTGTATTTTTTACCCAGTTGTGAATATGACTAAGTATATTGCATACAGTCAACAGGCTTGTTTTGGTCATGTGTGGGCATATATATATATATATGAGTAAGTCTACTGTTGGAGCTCATTTTGTGTTAATGTAAAATGCTCATTTAAATGTAGTAACTCATTCTCGAGAGTTCAGTATATGTCAGCATAGTTTTTAAGATATTACATAAATTGGAAAAGGAACAAAGTGTCTCGGTAAATTTCCAAACAAGACTTCTTTCGTTTCAGTCACTCTCCAGATTTACTGGATGTCAGTCTCAGCAGCGTCGGCTCCTCCACCGACTCCCCTGGCAAAATGGAGGGGGTGTCGCCCTCCTCATCCAGCAACTCGCCCTTCGCTTCCCTCCAGGATTTGTCCCCAAAATGAGAAGGGGGGTGGGGAAAAAGACACTAAAAAGGACTGGCATAGGGGGGGAAGCCCCTCTCTCCCCAGGGAACCAGTTACCTTTTCAGACCCTCCACCTCACCATCGGCTAGATTTAGTATAATGTTCCCTGCGTTTGCCTCTGGGTGACTGTTTTTCATGGCTGCTCTGTGGAGGGTCTAGATATGTTTTGAATTAAGGAAATGAAAGCCATGGACGAGGTTTGGTGTTTATAGAGGTTGAACCTAGTGAAACTGGGGATGACCGAAGTCACAGAGCATCAGCTGCTAGTTGAGGATCTTGGATGGTGCTTGGCTTCATAGTGATATTGTTTTTTTTTTGTTTTTTTTTAAAAGTGGCTATCCTGTAAAACTGTCCCACCAGTTCCCCTCACTGGAAAGAGACATTGAGCACTGGACAAAAAGAAAAGAGACTATTCGGATTTGTACATTTCTCCATATTTTTTGTGCTGGAGAACTTGTTTTCAGGCCTTTGTATTTACAGTCTGCAGATTTTGAAAGAAAAGATTTAACTTATTGTTTTTTCCTGCTTTGTTTGTAATTATGTACATATTAACCTTGTCAGATGTGGTACATAGTTTTAAATTTGGCTGTTAAGGGAATGTGGGCACACAACAGCGAAGGTTTTCTTTGTTAAAAGAACGTAAATTACTTCTGGGGTTCAGCAGATTCAAAATATTTTTATGAGACAGGCTGTGAACTGGTGGAATTCTCAGTTGGGCTTGTTTGTGCCCGTCGCTGTCCGTTACTGCAACTTTAACAGCTCAGTGGATGGAAGGATGGAAGGACATGATCTGTCAACACTAACAGTTTCTCTGTATCCTGTGTTCTTTTCAGGATGGACATGATGTTCTTTTTTTCTAAAAAATGTTTTTTTTATGGAGAGAACAGTTTATATGAATTGGATGGTGATAGGTTTCTATCTCAGTGGGGGAAAAATTACCCATTTGTGTTGTCATTTACACCAAATCAGCTGACTGCCTGAATGAATTGGCAGTAAAATCCAAAAGGCACCATAGTGAGTGAAGAGACTGCTGTTTCTGCTGTGTTGTTACATTTATTAAAAGCTTTTGTTGCACAGGACCCTCAATCCTGTCGTGTTTCCAGCCTGTGTAAGTCTTACAAAGGGAAGACATGACACTGAAATATTAGCGTTCTGTTGAAGAGCCCAAGAAATGCTGCATATTGAGGTTCAACCTGTACTTCCTGTCATTCATATCTATTGTGTAACTTGCACGGCTCAACCCCATCGACTTCCATGTGTATGTACAAAAGGAAGTGATTGTAAATCATTTAATGGAAGTGTGCCCTTTTCAATTTAAGGAAAAGTTTTAGTTGCAGTCCTGCTACTGAATGTTTATTTTTACAATTGAGAAAATGTGCAGGGGAGAAGCAGTTTGCTTTCCCTTCGGCCAACAAGGTATTTGAGATAAACCTTTTTTCTTTTTTTTTCATCTGAAGAATCATTGAGGGCACAAATCTAGCAGATATTCTTATTCCACACTGCGTCTGTGATTGAAAGGCTGTATTCTTTCAAGCTGGCAAACATCTCGCCCACCCTTGTGTCTTTTGTGATCGCAATTGTAGCGAACATCGGGACAAAATAAATTATTTCTTTATGATGTTTGTGTAAGTGTTTTTAAGTATATCAACCTTATTTCGTCATGAACCGTAGCTCCATGGCTTCAGAGAACATAACATCCACCCACCTCTGTAGTACCTGAACCCAACACATTCTTGTACTTGTATCTTAGTCTGGACATTTCAGGGTTCCCACGGTACCTGGAAAACATGGAATTTATTTTTTCATTTTCCAGGTTTGGAAAAGTCATGGAAACTGAGCAAAAGTGAACACTTCCATGGAAATTGAAACAGTTATCCTGGAAGATTGTATTGGATGATGTGTAAAATAGTAATAAAATGAAACTATTGAGCACAGAATTAAGATAAGTTTATAAAAACCCTTTACATGTGAACAGCTCTTACTGTAGATAGAAATGGATGATCCCATGTTGTAGAACATGCTCTTGGCATCCTATCTGGTGTATTGGATGTTGGAATTTGATCCTCAAATGTAAGAAGCTGTGTTTCAACTGTGTGATAAACCTGGGTTTATCAACGTTAGTTAGTAACCTGTGCAATCTTGCTAGCTAGCAAGCTGCAACTTGCTAGCTTCAGCTTACACTAGAATTGTTGACGTAATTTTTACCTTGCTTTTAAAATACTAGAACTATGTTCGATCCCCATATGTATTTCACTCACTGACTTTTCCTAAAACCGTGTTATTCACCACATTTAGGGGAGTTTGTTTTGAATTTGGATTCATTAATGATGGTTAGCAAGCACATGCAGTGCAATCTTGCTAGCCAACATTCAGCTTGCTAACTAACTAGCTAGTGTTGGCTAGCTTGCGTTGCTAGCTAACTACCAATACATTTTCACATTAGGCTGTGACATTACTTCTATACTAGTTGACATGACCAGTCTAGTCTTGATACATTTTGTAACATTCATTCTTATATCTACTTTTAGCTATTTTGTGATTTTTCGTTTTTTCTTTAAAAAAATGATACTACTAAATAGGAACATTTGGGGTGAGACATTTTTTAGGTTGCTGTACTGAGGAACCACAGGGGAACCAGCCTTATGTTTTTCCTTTTAGGTTCATTAGTTTGATTTACAAAAGCTTTTACAGAGTAAGGGTAGGCATATTACCTCTTCTACGTAAGACTCATAATCTCAAATGTGTGATGCATTACAGGAGTGAGTGACAATGACACGCTGTAGATTCAGGATGAGGAAGAGAAGAGGGGAGAAGATGAAAGAGGAGGATACAAGAGTAGAGGATGACAGAGGAAAAGGGAGAAGAGAGGAGTTGAGAAGAGTAGGAAGAGAAGACAGGAGCGGATACGAGAGGGGAGGTCTGGAGAGAAGAGGTTTTTGGTTTTTCAAACTCCATTTATTATACATTCCCAGGAAACAAGTACACTTCTAACATCCACCACCAGTTGTAAAGCCCAAAAAAAACAAGGTTAGCAAATAATACATAAAGTTCTTTTTCAATATATGGTTATACACACATCCATACAAACTGCAGTTTCTCAAATTAAAGGGCAATATTCAGTTCCCAATCTCTTTTACAGAATATTTCCAGCCATGATGAACAAAACAAATGAAAAAAAATCCTCCCAGGCCTTGAATACAGTCTTTCAACAACTTAAAAAAGTGCTTCGAGCCGAAGGCACTGAAAAAAATAATGTTCAAGTGTTTCAGCTTGATAAAGAGGGTACACCCCTCCCCCAGCTCCGGATCAAGGTGCACTCTGTAACTGTTTGTAGCTTTCGCCCCGTGCACCACCCTCCACTGGAGGTCTGCTGTCCGTCTTTCCATGGGCATCTTGCACCTGGACCTGGTTTTACATCACTGTACAATGCATTTACTTTTAATTAGCCTAATTGGATGAGGTGTAAAGCCTCTCAGACCCAATGTCCAGGCATAAGGCATAAACATGAGTCTTATTTTATTAAAATATCGCATCTTGTGTGATTCGTTCTTGATGGTGCCAGTACAACTTTATCAGCTAATAAAGAAATGCAGGAAGAAACTGTTTTACATGTATCAGCATTCTTTAATTCAGGTGTAACTATACATTTAAAATTGTATTTGTATAGCCCACATTCAACACAATCACAAATTGTTTCATAGATCGTAACAAGATGCAACATCCGTTGTCCTCAACCCTCAACAAAACTACACAAAAATATGCATATAATCATATACATAAGATAAAACGTCTGATACAGATGAAGGGAGCATCAATGACAGATTCATTGTCATTAATGGTAGAATATGTGAGTAGACATATTGTATGAGAAGCAGTCTGGTTGTGATCATAGTGCACATTAGCTGCAACCATTATACACCAAAAATATTATTAATATTTTAAAAATATATAATAACCAAGATAAGAGTCACTAAATGCAGCTTTGACATTTCCCAGCCTTTCGGCCACAAAGACAGAGGCCAATGAACCTCCTCCAAAATGTCTTCTTCTTCTTCTTCTTCTTCTGAGGCAGCTCTTGGGAGCTGAGCTGTGAAGCGCTCGAGTCCTCCTCCTGCTCTCCTGTGCTCTGCCTGCGCTGCTGCTCTAATAATTCTCTAAGCTGCTGGATTTTTGAGCGCAAGGCAACATTTGACTTGGTCTCTGACCTCAGTTGAGCTTGAGCTTCTGAGAAGCTTTTCTGAAGTGACGCCCGCTCTATCTGAAGACTCAGCAGAGTCTTCCGCATCTCTGAGACCTGGATCATGAGAGTGACCATGTTGGCCTTGTAATCTGCCACCAACTCCTGGAGCAGCTGATTGGCTTTTTCCAGTTTCTGATGCTGATCTAACTCTGGAGCGGCTATTTCACAGTTATCTGACCTGAAAGGGGAATCAGAGGAATGTGTCCTCTCATACTCGGCTTCATCCTGTCTTCTCATTTCATTCATTTTCTCCAGTTCCTCAGTGAGTTCCTCGGTACATGACCAGTCCCTGACCATCTGTGGGGGGTTCTCCTCCTCTGTTATCCTCTCACGCTCTCCAATGAGCTCCGGACTTGGATTTTCCCGATTCAGCTGCGTGATTTCTTCTGTTGCCTGCGAGGCCACGACATGTCGGTCAATCACCTTCATCGTGTCCAGCTCTTCAAGGAGCATCTGGGCTTCATTTTTCAGAAAACTATTCATTTGTTTGATGTCTTCTGCTTCCTTCACTGCCTCCCTGCACTGGTCCTGAGACAGTTTGGACCTCTCCTCCATACATCCCTGCTTCATGCTTGTGTGAGACTTCCTCCTGGCGGCTCTCCGGGGATTCTGTTGGCTCCAGCACCGGTTGCTCTTGGCTTGTAGCCGGCAGACAGACTGGGAAGCAGGCGTCTGAGGTGTCTCTTAGCTTGGACGCATTCCGCTTCAAAATGCATTCACCGTACATTATTAACATCTGTTTAATCTTCTCCAGCTCTTTTCTTAATTTCTCTTCATTCTCTTTCTCCATCAGTTCATCGATGGTTTGCAGAAGACTTCTCAGCTGCTGGTTCTCACACTTGTCATCGTTCTTGTTTGTCATGATCATCTTTTTTTCCTCAGTGGACTGCACTGTTAAGATATGAGCTTCAGGGGATTGCTCTGAATATGTTTAACTGTTTCTACTTCTTTGCGGGTGGCGACACACCACTCGGTAATAAGAACCACTTCAAGGTTCCTATTACCAGCACCATTTCTATCACTCATCTGATACAAAGAAGAGGAATTTCTATGATTGTACAGATGCTTTGACGTCAGATTGTCTCTGATGTAATGGCGTCTTTGATGTATTTACTGTAGTGCGGAGCCAGGAACAGGACACAAAGGAAGGCATTTGTCACAAAGGGAAATAAGAGATCCAGCAGGGGGAGGTAGTGCCCCTCGACGTTGGCTGCCACCTGCAAATAAACCAAACTAAGAATTAGATTAGATTCAATTTTATTACCATTGCACAGTACAAGTACATATACAGCGAAATGCGGTTTAGCATCTAAACAGCAGAGCAAAAAAAATGGCAGTTAAAGTGCAGAGATGGAATATGTAAATAAATATGTAGTACAGTTAGAAATATACATGGAAATATAAATGGAATATGAACAGTATTAAGAGGTAAGGTATGATATAAGAATGATGAATACACTAAGAGCAGGATAAATATATAAAAATATGAATACACTATAGGTGGAATAATACAGTAGGAATAAGTTAAGTGCAAATGTACAAATGTTCAGTGGATGTGCAAATTCACCGTACATTATTAACATCTGTTAATAATAAGACAGTGGATGGACATTATGAGACATTCACTTTCAATAAACATCTGATTTGATTTTTGCACATGGTGGCCTGGAGGGAATTACCTGACATTTCACTTGGACTCATTGATGAGCTGATTAGAATTTGAAGTTGTTGTATCTTGGACGTACATCGTCCCAATCTTCTCCGAACTTTACATGTCTGACAAGAGTCCCGGCCTGACAACATCTACACAGACATCTGGTACTACAAACACAGTGCCCCCTGGTGGTGACAGGACATTTCAAATTAAACTTGAATGCACTTCTCCTGGTCTATTGACCACCTCAGTGGGACAGTCTACTCTTCTTCTCACCAGCTTGTCCATTGGCCGTTGACCCTTTCAGCCATCGTAAACCTAGGGGAAGCAGTTTGTGTTGATATGAGATGAAAACTTACTCAATGGCCAAAACTGCTGTTTCCTCTGGCATTTTAAGTTTTCTTTCCTTTAACAATATTATCCGGCACACAGTTTTAAAGTTGGACCTTAAGAGTTTTAACATCCGATGCCGACCAGCAGCGATTGAACTGTACTAGCAAATTCCCTCATTTGGTCTTGACATGCAGCCTTCGAAAGATGTTGATCTCCGAATTGAAACACAGCTGTGGAATAAAGATAGGAAAAAATAACATACCACATCCTCTGTTTCTCAGGACCCACACCCTTTCCAAATGTTGCTCCACCTTGAGCCTCTAGGGTTTTACTGCAGTCAGACGATGGGATTTCATCTCGGTGTAATAATCCTCTACAGTCGCACTCGCTGTCATCGGCTCGTGATGAACGTAAATCTCATCAACTAGCTCAGCTCTGAGGGAACAAACACAAACAACCACAGAGAAACACATCTTTATTTCCCAGCAGAAGGCTCTCCTGGTTTGTGAGAGGTCGGCACAGGCTTCCTCCAACACCTAGTAGACCGGTCTGGTAGACCTGATGCAGCTGCTCCCTCTCATCTTTATCAGAAGGTCCAGTTTGGTGCAGCCGGCTCATCTGAGGTTGGGTCTTAGGCTGGGTTAGGGTTAGGGCAGACTGCAGTATTTCAGAACTCATAAATGGTGTTAAAACAGTGGTTCTGAAAATCCAGGTGTGATGAAAAAACAGCAGAAAAGTAAACAGGAAAAGAACAGTAGTCATTGAAGGAGAAAACACCACGTGATGACGTCAGTTTAGCATGCTCCTCGTCTTTCTCATGGTTTTTCCCTTCGCATCTTTCCTCAATGTTGTTAAGTGTTTTTTTAAACGGTATCTTTTCCTTTCATCCAACTGTTCAAAGCCCACCTGTCTCTTTAATACAGCCACAGATCTAATTAGTTTGTCAGTCTCCTCAAAATACTCATCTGCTTTAATAGCCCTGCCGAAGGTTTCATCGAGGAAACTTTATCTCCTCCAGCGTATAGAGAGAGGTACTCCTAGCTGGGGTCCCAACAGAAGATACACTCTCTATATCGGACTCATCCTCCATGTCTCCACATGCAGCCTGACTACCTGACTGACCCTGTCCCTCACTGGTGTTATCAATGCTTTCTGTGGCATCTGAGGGAACTGCCTCCTCAACGTGTTTTACTGTCTGTGACAATTCTGCAGCTGCAGACTGGGAGGATTTTTTTACCTCCTCAGTCACACGTGATTTCTTTGTCAGACCCTGCATCTCAGAAGTCTCACCTCCAGGCTGTGTATCTCTCTTACCGAACCTGCTCAGCTCGGCTCTTAATAAATCATTAGAAATAAAAGGCGGAACTCCGGATACCGTGATCCGTGTTGCGGGGACCGACAGCGGGTTCACCTGCACGAAGCTGTCCCTAATCAACAGGCCACTCTCAATTAATTGGTGCACCTGGCGTTCCTCTTTCAAAAAAACCACCACCGCTCTGCTCATTCTTGAGGCGAAAAGTAAATTATCGTGTCCTACCGCTTCGCCCACAGCCAGCAGGACCTCCTCCACCCTAATGTCCTCTCCCGGCGGGACTATCCGCACTCCCTGCCGGATAGACGGAGGAGGCGTCCCCGGGGACGCCATTCCTCCAGAGACGCCGATACAACCAGCGGTCTCTCGGTAGTAATCAAAAACAATATTAACGAGAAAGGAAAACCTACTTCTTCATAAAACGGAAGCGATGAGAAAAGTATAAAAAAATACAGAAATACCCATAAACAGGCTAAACACAGTTTGAATCTCCGCGCCACTCACGCGTCCACCACCACCACTCACTCACACCGGAAACGGAAGGAGAGGAGAGGACAGGATAAGATAGGAGAGGAGTAGAAGAGAGAACAAATCTCAATCCCAGTGCTCATGTGTCTCAAAGTTCCCGTTCAATAAATTGTTGTTCATCTACAGATTGTTGCATTATTTCATGCATTGATATATCAATAAGACATGATCTCTAAGCATTTACAATGTAGACTTGACTGGCACATCTTTTAAATCAAGTTAGTAGTCAGGTGTCCTAGGGGGTTGTGTTTGTGAGGGGAGGGGGGCGCGGAAAGCTTCAGGGGCCTATAGATCAATACTTAATATGGTACCTGGAAAATCAGGAGGTAGCATGGAATTTTTTTTCAAGGCAAGCGTGGGAACCCTGCATTTGTTGGCATTATTTATTCCCCTACTTTGACCTCAACCGCTGTTTGAAAAGGTGAGGACTGGTCAAAATATGGTCATTCTGTGAGGTCTATGCCCAAAATGGTCCTCACTAAGATATTAAGTACAACTACACACATGTACTGATATAAAATATCAACCATACACTTGTGGCCACAGTAAGATCATCTCAGTCTGAACCGTATCTACTGGTCTGTAAACAAAGACTCTTCTCCGAGGTCAAACCTGATTACACTGGGATTAGGGATTGTTTTCACTACCTCACATTACAAATCTGACGAGATGTAATTGTCAATCTGTGTACTCCGGACCAACCCTTTAAAAATGTCAAATGAAAAACCCTGATTTAATCTATGAACATTATACCAGACAGATGTATGGACACTTTATTAAACATTTGATGTAGCGTTGACATAATACGGCAAACAAAAGAAAAAATATTTTCCTTTGGTAACATGTAAAAGTATCATACTGCTGGAAAAAAAAGAACTCACTCAGATAAGGTATCAACGCTTGCAAGCTCCATGACGTCTACACTGAAAATGTTTCAAAACATTGAATATAATGGTTACAGGTGAGTACCATAACAAAACTTGAATGGCTTTATATACATGGTATCATGTTCTCATGTGGGTTCCTTCAAACTAATATTGACCACAGAAATACAGACACAGGCAATATGAGGCCACAGGACAACTCTGGGCGAGTGGCTTCATGATTCTTCACAGACCCTGTTCAGGGACAGCTCCTCTCACACCAACACTCCGGAGGGTTCTCCTGTTTGCATCAGTTCAGTGTGGTGTAAATGTATGTATTAACACAATGTGTGGATTTAAAAACGAGTATGCTAAAAAAAAATTATGTATGAGGGGACGAGGCGATTTAAAATAATAATAGACCCAGTCCCCTGCTGTCAGCTCTACACACTGAAGCGTAGTGGTGCCTCTGGTGTGAGAATGTTTTCTTTAGTCTTTTGGATCATTTTCATCCCTCATCCTCCTCAGCTCCCAGCGCTTCATGTGCGTAGGATGACCATGGTAAGAAGACCTACAATATGATAGGAGACAACACAGATACACAATGTCATTTCATATTAACAAGATATACAATATCAGCGTAGATCCAATTTAAATGCGACCTCATTCTGTCCTAGCGAGCAGTTGGGTATTAGCTAGAACTAAGGGAATTATCGTTTTGACATTGACTCCCTGTTTGTTATAGAATTGATTTTAAACATTGTTTACTTCTAAGCTCTTCATAACCTGACCCCAGGTTATATCTCTGACCTTTTAGTTCCTCATCTACCTTTGCATAGCTTGTAATTTTCAGGCAAGGGTTTGCTGACACTTCCTGGTTCTAGGCAGGAAACTAGGGGTGACAGAGCTTTTCCCATCAGGGCTTTGGAATGAATTGTGTTAGGAAATAAGGCTGACTAAGACGTTGTCTTCTTTTAAGTCCCGTAAAAAAAAAATTGCTTGTATATTCCTAAAATAACTTGGGGTTTCCTTTATTATTTATGTACTTCCTTCTGTATTTTATTCGTTTTTTTTTGTTGTGCAGCATTTTATACGCTCTCAATAAATTAAGTTATTATTAATTTTATCCACTGACGTGAATTGTCTCACTCACCGAGAACATAAGCAGCTACAAGTTTCTTGTTAACACTTAAGTGGAGGTAGAGAGGCACAGTAGAGTCTTGCTCCCCCAGCGTCGGGAGCATCAGGGCGGCCATACACACCAGCCCAAGCAGCACCGTCAGCAAACTGGGTCCTCCGGCAACAGGACGGCTCTCTACCAAGCACACAAACACAAACACACAGGGATACACTGTGATCAGATTCATCATTTAGAAAAGTTCACAAAATTATTCTAAGGGTGTAAAAATAAATCCTATGAAAAGACCCAAACCAACAACATGTTACTGTGTCTTACTTTCAGAAATCACCTGCTGGTCTGTGGCTCTTGGCCTGTAGCTCACTGTTTGATGTTTATTTATAGACCTATTTAAAAAAAGCACTGCAATGTGCTTCACATAGGGCACTAAATTAAAACATAAATAGGGAAATAATTAGATAAAAAGAATCCAATGTCAGATAACGTGAAAATACAATAAAAATCTGAAATAAATGATAAATAAACTATTCGTATAATTTAAAAATGGGCTACTTAAAAGGTTCGATTGGTAAGATTTAGGTGATAGGCAGGAATAGAAAATAAAAAAGAATCCTGGTGATGTTTTCACTATTGTGTTACATCTAAATGTACGAATTGTTTTCTTTACCCTATAATGGGCCCTTTATATTTAAATACTTTATAGCGGGTCCGCTCAATGGAGGCTGCGATGTTTTTTTACAGTAGCCCAAACCGGACAACTAAACACCTTTTGAGTTTTTATGAGAACTGCGGGCTTCCACAGGTTCTCTTCCATGTTAGGAAGGAGAGGGTGAGGTGAGAGGTATTCAGCTGCAACATGCAGACTAGATGTCACTAAATTCTTATAACTGATCTTTTAACTTTAGCAAACAGTACTCAAACAGGATTAAATAGTGTATTTGCATATGGAAAATATTTTCTAGCACACAGTTGGTGCTATAGACTGCTGAGTATTTCCAGCAGCAGCTCAGTGTGTGGGATTGACTCAAAATAAACTAGTGTCCACGCTCATGGTAATGCATGAGGAGGATGCCCAGTGCAAAGGTGCGGCTCACTGATGTGCTTTTAATAGTGTTTAGACAACACTGGAGGAGGCGGAGAGAAAGAGGACACAGTGTGTGATCAGAGTTTGGATTCACAGACAGGGCTTGTTAGTGGGATCATGTCATTGCTGCTTAATTTAAGAGATATATAAACTCTTCACCAGACTTATGTGCCTTAAACAGATTTTGTGGCATGGAAAAGCCAAACTTATTTTCATTCTAATCAAAGAGAGGGTTGTAGACCTCAAAGAATTTTGTAGCTACAGGATAAGATCAGACAGGGTTTATGAAACTAAAACTGTTGACTTATCAGTATAACTACAATATGTACTCGGATTAGCAACACATAGCAGTGAACAGTGATGGGATTGGCAAACTGGTAAATGCAGTTACAGCATTGACTCATTATGAAGATCAACTATATTTTTTAGCACTGAGGCTTTGTCCAATCAGAGAGCTAAATCTTACTCAAGGCTAACTCCCCATTTCACCATGCTAAAGGAAATGGGGGAAAAAAAACTGAATGCACCCCCCACCTTCCACTCCAGAAATGAATAGGTTCTCCCTTAGGCCCTACCCCATCCTTCACCTATTTGTTATACCAGTATGTATGCGAGAATATGAACAGGAAACAGGTAACATGGTGTAGGAGGAAAAAAAGACACTTCATATTCACCTAATTGTCTGGTAACAAATGTGAATCAGAAGATAATTACAACCTGTGCATGTGCATATTATACTGTCAGAGTGTGTCTGTGAAGGTGAGACAGATCACGTTTTTTTTTAATCATAGATAAGTTAGTAGGTAGATATTAATAGGGGTAGGTTGATATGCCGAAAAACACACGTATGTTCTATCTTGTGAATGGTGAGAAAATCCCATATTTGCACATCTTTTGTAAGGATTTGGCGCCATCTAGGGACAGTACCACGCAACAGGCAGCTCTACTCACCTGTCTGAAATGCAGTCTGTTCAAAAAACTCGCTTTCTGCAAACTGCTCTTTAACTCTGCGCTCATCATCTAGGGGCCGGGGGCTGGGCGGCTCCTGCGAGGCAGAGGGGCGGAGCGTCGCCGTCACCTCTTTGCGACCCAGAGCTTTCCTCTGACTCTGCTCCGACACCTGCAGTCGGAACTTGTCGTACACCCCATAATGGCAGGCCCGCACATCTCTGTGTCTGATGACTCTGTGTGGACACATAGTCTTTATTTAACAAGGTGGGAAGGTCAGCTGTATAAACAACCCAAACTGACAGGAGATATAAAGTCAATGCTGCCTTGCAAACCTTCTAATATTTTTAAAGAAATCAATGAACACAAAAGACATGGGCATGAATAACAACTTCATAGATGTTTGGTGGCGTACCACTGCATGAAAAATAAATGTCCTACACACAACAAACAAACTCACATGTCAACGCAACATTGTGGCTTGACGGCGCCGGTGGCATCCACCACAGTGTACTTGTTTGGCGCTGTGCAGAGCACTGACAAAAATCAACAAGTGCACAAGTTACCAATCTATTCAAAAATAATTCCCAAATGTGATACAGTGTACACAGAAGCATGAGGTGAATTGTATTTTCCTCTGCCCACTAACCTTTAAACTTGAGGGCGAATTCATAGGGATTGTAGAGGGTGAGCACCTGCTTGTGAGATGTCTGGTCATCTGCGTAGAAGATGAGCTCAGTGGGGAACACAAACACAGGAAGGTTTCCTTCCACCAGCTCAGGCTGTCGATGCTGCTGCTGCATTGGCTCCAGCTGAGCTCGTCCCCTTCCCCGTCCACGGTCTGCCTGCTGGGCCCCCCACCCTTCTCTACCCACTATCAAGCTGTGAAAACTCCCTTTTGGTGGAAACGGCACTTCCCGCCCTCAGCTTCTTAGCACCATGACATGACACTGTGAAGTAACAAAGTGGGATAATAAAGTACAGTTACTCAATGACACACAATCTGTGACTTTGTTTTTGTTGGACTACAATCATAGTTACCTCCGCCAAGTAGGTAATCTGTTTGTTTGTTTGTACGAAAAAACAAGATTTTCACAAAACTTGGTTGAAGTCAGAAAAGATTTGGATCAAGCGGCAGGTCCAGGAGATTTGGTCACTTTCTTTAACATTGCAAGATATGGCATTTTTCTAAAAAATTTTATAATCAGGCACTTACGGAATGGATATATATGAGTATGGGACATTTGGTGCAGCTTGTGTGGATTTAAAAGGAGTCTTGGGCCCTGAAGGAGGTATATGTTCCAACGAGTGCCGTGTTATTTAGTTTTTAGTTTAGTATTTAGTTTTTTTGCACATCAATATTCTGTTGTGGCTAATGCACTAAAGCATAACATGTAAGATGCACTACCAAGGTTTAATCCACAACTAAATTAATTGTGGATTTTTTAGGCAGGAAGTAACGATGGAGAAAAAAATGAGAAAAGACAGACAATATATCAGCTTGGCCAAAAGTTCCACTGCCAACCTGTTATGAGGTGCCCCTGCTTCAGCTGACATGAAGCAGTGGCACCTTGCTATTTTAGTACAGTTTACACAAGCTAATTCATCAATACTCTCAAAGGCATCAGTGCACTGTTATATGCTCGTGCTAACATTCTTTATCTAACTATAGTTTAAAAGGGCAAATCTGTTTTATTACCGATAAACACATGTTTTGCTTCTTCCTCATCACTTTTTCCACATGAAAAACATGAACCTTAATCAAGTTAGGCTCAGACAAACAGGAGCTCGGCCTGTCCGGTCACGTGTCTCTGTGTTTACATGGTTACTGTGCACCTCGAGGAACCAGGGGCTCGTGGTGTCGCAATCCAAGTGGCGATCAACACTTTTGTTTTCCACGTACACGTGAACATCGCGATACGGTCACCTCCATGTCCACTAAGCTCTGCTGAACTCGCTCATCACTTACTGAGGCGTCATATGGTGTGGTTCTTCATATTTACATTTAAAGACTGTATCTAAAGACTGTATTTAAAGCACACACTGTAGCCTGCCTTTAAAGTGTGGCGTGATCGTGAGTGACAGCGTGAACAGACGCAAGATATAAGGTCCTCACGCTTCAGTGTTTATTAGAAATAGAAATAGAAAGAATACATCCTGCTCACGGTCGCACTCGCTCGCTCTGTCCCTGTAGTTAACACATCGTTACAGTGTAATGCTAACCGCCGTACAGCGCTGGTGACGTTAGCTAGCATTAGCCTGCTAGTCCGAGCCCAGGTGATAGCTGATCGCCACTAAACGCTGTCTGTGCGCGGTGTCATTACACAGGACACAACCGAAAGAGGTCCTACATGAAGACAAATAGTCGGAGGAGGGTTTTACCTTGTTGTCAGCACACAGGTCAGAGTCTCCGCGGTCTGTGTGTGTGATCGCACCCTGTTGTTGTTCGCCTCTAGCCTCGTCTCTTTGTCAATAATATGCTGCAGAGCTCGCGGTGAATGCTGGGAAGGCACAGTACGTGTGAGACGTCAACAAAGCGGAAGAAGTAACTAACTCGTAAATAAGAGACTCAGTGGATGTCGTTCAAAGGATCGTTAATCACGTTATGATATGGAATATAAATTCCCACGTGATACCACTGCAATTGTATAATTTATCATTATTACAGAATAAAAGATTCACTCTGCATCTGCAGTACTTTATTAATTGTGAAAAATTAAAATAAATCTTAAATTTGGTTTACAATATTTTATCCAACCTGTTTATAAGTGCAACAAATGAAAACCACAAATGAAATTGTGTAGAGTTGGCTGTATGCTGCCAAAGTAACTGTAATCAGACACCTACATCTTATTACATTGTGTCTGGGTTTGGCCACCATGACTTTCTGCTGACCTTTAAATCTATGGAGTATATGTATTTTTTTTAAATCTCTTTTGGTGTTATCTTCTGTCATGTACCAGCGATGTTGCCTTCATGGGGTGTCGGAGAGAACGTGGAACAGGGATGACTGATGATGATGAGGGCTGTGGTGAAAGTGACTTCATATATGTCCGTTGTAATTGTGTTTTTCTCTCTCTAGTCTGCGTCCTACCCCTGCTGCACACATCCTAGGTACAAACATTGTGTCAAACTACTGATATACTTACAACATGTTCAACTTAAATACTTATTAAGCCAGTTGGATGTGTGGAGATTGTGAGGGGCCATGAACGCAGCAAAAGAGTGACAAGGGTGAGAATCAGAGGTGATGTGTGTGTGTTTGTTTGAGGGTCAAGACTTGGTTTTAGATTTTTGAATTGGGTTTAGGTTGAAATTGGGTTAGGGTTAGAATTGGTTTTAGGTTTAGGTTAGAATAAGTTTAAGGTTAAGGTTAAGGTTGAGGTTAAGATTAAGGTTTGGTTAGATTTAGGTTTAAGTTAGAATAAGGTTAAGGTTAGGGTTAGAATGAGGTTTAGATTAGAATTAGGCTTGGCTTAACTTTAACTTTGGGTTAGGGTTAGACATAGGTTTAGGCTATATAAGGTTTAGGTAAGAATTAGGTTTAGGTTTGAGTTCTAATAGGGTTAGGGTTAGAATTGGGTTCAGGTTAAAATTAGGTTTATGTTAGTGTAGGTGCTGGGGAATGTATTATGCCAATGGGTGTCTTCGGAGCTATAGAGAAACAAGATAGTGTGTGTGTGCTTGTTTCTGCCCTCTCTGGGGACTTTTCTCAGCAGAAACACTGACCTTGTCAGGTCCAGGGGTTCGCATGGGGACTAACGAAAGCATTGTCCTGATGAGACAAAACCTCTTTTCTGAGCTCCAGGTTACAGTCAATGGAAACATGTGAAGGGTGGTCAGGTTCTGGCTCTGGTTGTGCATGGACTGGTCTTAGGTAAGGTTATGGCGGAGGTTTTGGTTAGGGCGTACACAATGAATTGAAGTCAATGCAAAGTCCCAATAAGGAAAACTATGCAAACGTGTGTATGTGGTGATGGAGGTTGTGGATGTGGCAGGAACATTTAATGTGATCTGAACAGCTCCACATTTCAGTTGTCTCACTTTAAACCAGTCAGGTCACTTAGTGGTAACGATCGCATTATACACTCTCACAATTTAACATATACACTGGAGTATAAAGAAGGAGGCACTCTGCAGACCAGCCATGGCGTCCTCGTTATATATTAATATATGTGAAGGGGCGTGGTCGGTGGAAAAGGGGCTCAGCCAGTGGGGCCGCGGCTGAGCTGGCGGGGCGTTCCCGTGCGTCCGGAGCAGGAGTGGAACAGCGCGAGGCAGCTCAGAGCTGTCGAGAGGCGGACAGAGAGAGGCCACAGGCAGCGGCCCTCTGCTGGAGGGGGCGCTTATCCGAACAAATACACACACATGTGTGAGCTGCTTGGCCGCACGATAGCTCCTATGTGGACATCAGTTCTTTTAGAAAAGCATACCACCGCGGCTCTCCATTTAAAATGCCTATCTTACTTTTCTTGTTAGACACGTCCGCCTCTATGAATCAGCGCACTTATTTGGGTACGACATATCTGGACGTTGCTAAAGGCGCGGTTGAGGTCTTTATGAAGGTAAAGAACGATTTCACCCCGACTCTTTTTAGCAAATGTGCAGCTTTGGTGAGCTTCGGGTTCCTTGGGCAAGGTCGTGCGAAATTAATATATGTTGTTTTGGTTTTCCTTTTCTGACAGCTGCGTGCCCGAGACCCGGCTAGTAGAGGCGACAGGTACATGCTAGTTACATTCGATGATCCACCATACGGAGTGAAGGTAATTAGCAGCTGATAACCATTTTTTACATTTGACAAGACCAACATGTTTTTCTGTCAGTGAGATTTTATTGTCCGTCTGGGATGGAGTCAGTGCTGGGCGGCTTCCCCGTGGCGAAAAACGGCTTTTTTTGTCTGCTCCAAAAACCCGCAGCCCCGGAGATGCACTGCCACATCCAGCGGACATTTTGCTTTTGTGTTGAGAAAAGTGTCGGGCGTTGAGATGGAGGCGGAGAGATGTGTTGTTGCCTGTGACGTCGCTCGTTTTTTTAACCGTACCGCGTTAAGATTGGCCAAAGAGCCTGCCAATCGTATTTTAGCCCGCCTCTTGCCTCATCCGCGCATTACCATTGGCCAATGTGGTCTGAAAGTTGATAAACCCCCTTCACCGTGACGTTTTTATTCTTTTTATTTTTTATATCTTGAATCTTTATGCGAGTTCGGTAGAAGAGATTGATCTATGTAAATGAGATCATTATTTATCATGAGCATTATGGGCTCAGCAAACAAACCCTAGCTGCCATGCACACCCATCCGGGTCTGTGAAGTGGGCTCATGTCAGCAGAGCCATCTTCACCACCCATCTGATGACATCTTTTATGACCTGGCTTTCATCTCCTCCTCTGAGCTCCTGCTGCCCAATAAAAACACATCTATAACGACTCGCAGCACCTGAACTCCCTGATCTGCATCAGTGACTGGTGTATTACAAATCTCTTGGCTAACACGGTCTAAGAATAACACTCCAGCACTTCTGTCAACACAATATGCTCTGTTCCTTACTTTGTCCCACGCCAGTAATGCCTACACAATAGTTTGTTTTATATTTGTTTGCATGCATCATGACCCATATAGATAATGCTAAGGAGAGTAAATAATAATGCAATCTTGGAGTTGCTAGAGTGAGGGTTAGAATATCGATACACAGGCATGTGGTGTAAAATGCAGTCCAAGTAAAACGTAATTACCAGTTTATAAGCTCTTGGTTTTACAATACTTCTAAAAGTTCAGTTGTCATTACTACGCTAACAATATTGGTGTAGAATATCACAGTAATTTATGACATTACTATAGAGTAATGTAGTATTATTTTATACACGGTTCATTTAAATGCCTTTGGAGAAGGGATGCACTCTAATTTATCTTACAAGAAACAAACATGAAATGGAATGGGGAATTAACAGTTAAATGTGCAGCTGAAGTCATTTGAGAATGAGAGCTGGTAAAAAATTAATTTGTGCAAGTAACATCCGTCACCTTGATT
This sequence comes from Pleuronectes platessa, assembly GCF_947347685.1. Classification (NCBI taxonomy): domain Eukaryota; kingdom Metazoa; phylum Chordata; class Actinopteri; order Pleuronectiformes; family Pleuronectidae; genus Pleuronectes; species Pleuronectes platessa. The sequence goes on from NC_070633.1 coordinate 9,773,624, forward strand.
TATGTAGTTAATTATACTTTTAAATTGTATATTATTAGTGTTTCTCATTTCAAGGGCTTCTTACATTTTTACACTGAATAAATAATTATGCTCGTTATCTTAAACTGAGTGAGTATTATGTAAATTAACCTATAATGAAATGCTTTTTTCTAATATTAGTTTAATATATGTCCGAGTTTGATTCATAAACTGAGATAATTTCTAAAAGTAACCACTTCGCTTTACTCAAATATAACATTGAGCAAACGTCATATTTAGTGCATGGCCACAGTCCATTCTACAGACCATAACAGTTTATTTCAATATATTTACAACTGTGAAGAATGGAAATAATGTATGGTATTTCATCTATTAGCTAATGTACAGTCTTGCTAAATGCTAATGCTTAAAGCTGTGCAAGCCTTAAAATAACACAGGCTATATCTGGCTCTTTATTGACCTCCATATTGAAAAGGGAAAAAGGATCATTCTCAGCTCACAGCCTCAGCATTTGAAACATTACTACGTCATTTTGATTTACGTTATTATAGGGCTGGGATCACAACAAATTGCATTGTTGCTGTTATTAATGATACTTTAAATGTTTCTGCTTGAGTCATTGCAGTATTCACAAATCCAGATTATAGAAAAATCCATTAAATTGTCATCTCAGCCAAATAATCCAGCATCTAATTCTCCTTCCTCACATAAAACCATCCAGGTGCTGCTACTGCTTCTCCCTTCTTGTAGAGTCCATCATCAACTTATCTTCTTATCTTTATCTTCAGTGCTTTCTGCTTTGTTGTTTTTTTGCCTGCTGTGTGTACCGAGGATTATGATGAAAGGACAAGGTTATGCTGAATGGCGATACTCTGATTGCACAGTTATAGAGGAAATAAATTGTTCATGTAGAGGGAGAGAGGAGGTTGGGCAGGAAGAAAATAGAAATATTCTGTAGTCTGAATTATTGAGTGGAAGCCAAGCCTTACATTTCTGATTGCCTACAGAATAGTCTGTTTGGTTGGTTTCTTTGCTTCTTCCACTGTGAATGTGTGCAACCACTTTTATTGTTGCTTCAGCAACCCAGTGAGGTTGCTTGTATGAGTGCCCATTATTTATCTAACGTCATTCATGTAATGATAATCCAAAAATCGACCCACTGTTCTGATTCAGAGCATACATGTTGAGACACTTCAACACTATTTCTCCACCTCTCTCTGTGTACGCCCTTAGCTTCCTCTGTCCTCTCCCATTAAAGGAAGTGGTAAGCTTGCAGGTCATCCTTAGATTAAGCATGAAGCGGCAGCAATAAGGTTCTTGACCTCCCTGGAGAAAATTCCAAGAGCAGTCACACGGCCACATCCTGCCCTGTGGGGGTGGATCTCCGTCACAGAGGACAAGGCAGCAGTAGGGAGTGTATTTTGGGATGCAAGTCATCTATGAAATTAGACTCTTTTCTTTTTTGTTTGAAACGGCACCATCCAGCTCAAATGTGGGTCTGAATTTCCACAATATTATCATCTATTTCCAGAGCTTCACATGACCTGATATCATTTTATGGTCACTAATATGTAATTAAAAGTTTTAAACTTAACAAAGGTGACAGTCAAATGTTCAACATGAATGGGTTTGTAATGGTCCCTGAACAGAACTTGTTCTGTTTGTAATTACAAAGTCTGAGTATCTGGGTTTGGATCTATTTCTGTGTGTGGCTGTTCACTATGCACTCTGACTTCAGGCCTGCTCTGCTGCACTGTCAGTTTTCCTGCTGTGCAGTGAATTTAGCCCACTGTTGATGTTTGTATTTCAGGCAGGCTGGAAGGAGAACCATGCGACCTTCATGTGCGAGCTGAAGAACCTGCAGGCGTCTGGGCTGACCACACTAGGTCACGCTCTACGCACAGCCTTTGACCTGCTTAACCTCAACCGCCTCGTCTCAGGCATCGACAACTATGGACAGGTATGTGACACCAAAATCCTATAACGCATATACATGTATTTTGCAGCAGATTCATGTGTTGCTACAAGTGAATAGTATAACTATTCCTCCTTCTTCCATACTTTAATATTTATTTGAACATTTTCAGAGTAATTTCCATTTTTGCTTAGTTGCAGATCAATTATTACATAAAAACATATTTACTTGGTTTTATTAAACTAGAATGACATTTAGTAGAATGCATACCTCTGCCAAGCCCCAACAGTCCCCTTAAATTTGAATCAAGCTGCACCAAATTACAAACACTCATAGATATCTAAATATGTCAGACGTGTTTCAGCAAGTTTAATTTATTATTCCACTGTCTTTTCTCCAAAGCTCGAATTGAATGCAGATGTGAATAAACTAGTTTGAATCAGGAGTTCATAAATCTACTATGTCAATGTTTGTGTATTTGTATTGATCAAGTCTGACCCCTACAGCTCACAGTGGTAGAAGCCCCTGTTCTGTAACGTGTAACACAAGGACACTGTCTTAGATGCATGTTGACACAAAGCAAAGAAAACAAGTTTCCACACAGTTCATACAAGGGGCTTATTAGGGGTGTGATGCTAATACCAAACCAATAACTGTGTTTAAGTCAAACCTCTGTTTAAACAGTAAACCTACAGTGTATTTTACCATCACTGTGAGCATCAGAGGATGTGATTGTTTTTTAAGTCACAGCTCACAAGAATAAATTTGGTCTGGAAAATGAAGTCAGGCTTGTTGGAATAAATGGGGTCACCGTTTGGCTAAACTGGGATTTAATTGCTGAATGTTATCATTTCACTCTCAGGGACGAAACCCTTTCTTCCTCGAGCCATCTGTGATCATCACTATCACCGATGGGAACAAGCTTACGCACAGCTCTGGGGTGCCAGATGAGGTGAGATTAAGAACATACAAAATGTGGCCGCACCACTATGCACTGCACCCACTGATACTGTCAGATGTTTTATGTATGTTATGTAATCATTTTCAGTTTTTTAATGCCAAAGTGTAAAGTTAAATAACATTGGGATTGGTTGTCACTTACTAATTTCCTCTCTTATGTGTCTCACCTTAACCCCGGCGTGTTGTCTAGCTGCACCTGCCTCTGAACTCTCCTCTGGCTGGCAGTGAACTGACCAAAGAGCCCTTTCGGTGGGACCAACGTCTGTTTGCGTTGGTTCTGAGGCTGCCGGGAGCAGCAACACCAGACAACGAGCAGCTCGGTAGCGTCCCCACAGATGAGTCCTCAATCACCCAGATGTGTGAAGTTACTGGAGGTTCGGCATTTTCTTTTACTTTGGCATGTGGAGTCATTCATTGTGGGTGTCTATACTCTTTTTGGCAGCACTCAATAAATCCTTTTACAATATGATATGATCATTTTGTGTTTTCTCTTCTCAGGGCGATCATACTGTGTACGGACACAGAGGATGTTGAACCAGTGTCTGGAATCTCTGGTCCAAAAGGTCCAAAGTGGAGTTGTCATTAATTTTGAGAAGACGGGGCCAGATCCCATTGGGGAAGGTGAGTTTTCAAAAACTGCCTTGTCTTGGCATAACAGCTTGGTATACACAACATTTTAAATAGCTCAAAAGCACAGTCAAAACATGAATCGAGTCGTTTCTAAAAGAAGTGCAGGACATTTTACTAAGCACATTATATCATCACAGATAGTTGGAGCAAAGACACTGAGCAGCAAAACAGGTGAAAGAAGCGGAGAATCTTTGTATTGTGGATCATCACATTGTACTTTTACACTGAAAGGAGAACTGAGTGCATTTTCTAGATCACCCAAAAACAGAGGAATATAAGCAACTTCTTTCATACTGAGGTAACTTGATTTGGGGTGTCTTTGTTGAGTTGTTTAATTTGAACAAGTTAGTTTTGGTTTCACAATTCAATTTAGGGAGTGCACCAAGACTTTTGTATGAAATATGTATGTCCTGTCATCTTCACCTACGTGAGCTGTGTCTACCTATACTTGAAATTGATTGGTTTGTAGATGGACGAGGGTCAGACGTTGATGTGTTGCATGTTCGGCGGGCAATATTCGTTTAGTTTGAATGGAGAAAATGAATGAACTGTTTTTTTTTTTTAACTCTGCCACTGTACTATCATTATGGGATTATCAACAAGATCGCCAACATCAGACGCAGTACTCAACCCATGTTAAAATGCGCCGAATGAACATCCTTGTCATGCAAACATTGTATTGTCGGTGCAAGCAATCCTTATGAGCCGCTTCTCTTTCTTCTGCTATTGTTTAATGCTGACTCAACTTCCTGCGATTGGTCCGAAAGTCTGAACAGTTCTAAAAAGGGTTTTCAAACTGCCAATTGTTTGCATTTGACTGAGACATGTTTCCGTCTAATGTCATACAATCCTTTGTTTAACAGATATCTCTGTGGACTCAAGTCGTCCTGTGTCGTCTTTCAGTCCTCAGCTGTGGCACAGTTGCCACAAACTCATATACGTGCGGCCGAACCCAAAGACAGGCGTGCCAGTTGGGCATTGGCCCATTCCAGAGTCCTTCTGGCCAGACCAGAATTCTCCCACGCTTGTGAGTTGAGACACACTCAGAAATATCTCAGGGGCACCTTTAACAGAACTCTGTTATTCACGTGCATATTAGGGCTGCAAAATATTTAATCAAATTTACCATCATCGCAATTGCAACATGCTACTTTAAAACATAACTTTCTTACGGTCTTAACATGTATGAAAAGCCCCTAATGATCACTCTTAGCAGACTTTCTGCATACCCTATGTACTCAAGCATTTGTTTATTTATCGCAAGGCATATCTTCATCGCAGCATTCAAAGTTATCGCATGTTTTCCTAATATCATGCAGCCCCAATTCATATTGTCTGTGTCTCTCTAGATGTACATCACCCAGCGTGCGCACATTTACCCACAAACCTGCTCTTTTACTTTCACTCTTATCTTCCTGTCTCTCTCTCTTTTATTGGCAGTAGTGTTTTTCAGAAACAGTAACTTTGACTGATAGCCAATATCTTCCAGTCTCCAACTTGCTCTGTGATTTCCATTGTCTTTAAATCTTCAGTGTTTTATTGATGTTGCGAAGATGTCACATGGCTCAAAATCACAGATAATAAAAATTTCTTCATCTGTCTCCATCTCCCTTTCTCAGCCTCCTCGCTCTGCCCACCCCATGGTGCGTTTCTCATGTGTGGACTGTGAGCCCATGGTGATTGACAAACTTCCGTTTGACAAGTATGAACTGGAGCCCTCTCCACTCACCCAGTACGTTCTGGAACGTAAATCTCCACACATGTGCTGGCAGGTACTGTACATATTCACACACCAATCAACTCTGATGAGTTGCTTCTTTTCTCACTCCTGTTGACTATTCTGAAAACCAGCAAAGTACCAAAGAAGCAGTAACTACAAACACTTACAATCTTGTTGTTCTCAGGTGTTTGTGAACAGCAGTGGGAAGCCGAATGACCTGGGACAGCCGTTTGGCTACCTTAAAGCCAGCACCACTCTTACCTGTGTCAACCTGTTCGTCATGCCTTACAACTTCCCAGTCCTTCTCCCACTTCTCGGTAAGATGTGTGACAGTTAACTGTGTCGTTAAATTGGCCTAAAACATTCTGGGTCATCGAGTCAGAGCTGAAAATGACTTTAAAAAGGAAATTTTTCTGGAGCATTTCTGCGTACATCTTTAGTTTTAAACATAATCACAAATAACAAGGTTATAACAGAGCAAATTAAACTTTTAATCTTTAATAACATTTGACAACTCCGTGTTAGCCCCCACCCAGACTGCTAGGAACCTGGGTGTGACACTCGACAGTCTACTCTCCATTGTGCCAACTTTACTGTAACGACACGTTCCTATAGATTCATGCTGTACAAGATCAGGAGAATACGCCCCCTTGTCACTCAGAAGGCAGAGCAGGTTCTGGTCCAGGTTCTGGTCCAGGAGCTGGTCATCTCACGCTGAGACTACTGCAGCTCCCTCCTGACAGGTCGACCTGCTAGCGCCAGCCGACTTCCGCAGCTCATCCAGAATGCAGCAGCTCGACTGGTCTTGAACCTTCCTAAGTTCTCTCACTCTACTCCGCTCCTCCCCTCCCTTCACTGGTTACCAGCGGCTGACCGCATCCTTTTCAAGACACTAGTCCTTGCATTCCGTGGTGTGAATGGATCGGGTCTAGTCTACATCCAGGAAAGATTTAAACCTTACACCCCAGCCCATTCACTCGGCTCTGCATCTGCCATCGGCTTCTTGCTCCCTTGCTGCGAGCTAAACACTCAACAAAATCACGACTGTTTTATAACAAATAGATGATGTTGTTTTAAGATGGATAAAAACGTAGTGTGTGTTTTAATGCTTGTTTTAGACTCTCCACTTAAATACTGTGTGTACAGCAGCAGGAGGAGCTGCAGGATGATGACTGACTGGTCACTGATCCAGAACAGCAAAACCTTTCTTTTTCTCAGACATCCCTCTCTTCTTTTTCCCCTTTCAGATGATTTGTTTAAAGTGCACAAACTAAAACCAAACCTCAAGTGGCGTCAGGCCTTAGAGATTTACCTGAAGACGATGCCTCCATACTATGTCATGGTAAGCTGAATCTATGTCACTTACTTATATAATTTCTGTAATCTATTGATTTATAATGTTTTTGCTCATAAACTAATATCCCCAAACTGTTTCCCGACAATTATCCAACAGCCCTTAAAAAAGGCGTTGAGGATGATGGGTGCACCTAATCTGATAGCAGACACGATGGACTGCGGCCTGAGTTACAGTGTCATCTCTTATCTGAAGAAGCTCAGTCAGCAGGTAACGACTCCATACACACAGCCTGCATTAACATCAGTGTGACAGATACAGTAGGAGTGGAGAAAAAGGCCCAAGCTTGGATATACAGCTACTGAGTTCATCAATTGTCAAAGTGCCCTTCAACTGAAAATCATCTTCACTCTGGAAGGAAATTCTCAGTTCCAATTGATTGACAGGTTGTAGTATATTGTCTACCTCAATACCACAACCTAAGGAGTTTGTTGTTTATAATTCTGATGCCGTAAGGGTTTCATTCATTCAGTAACATTCAGTAGCATTTATAAGCACTTAGTAAATGGAATTTAGTGTGTGTGTCTATGAGTGACAGTCTATGATGTTTGTACTTCAAATATTGATGTAAACATAATGCATTATTTTCTAAATTAGAGTATGTATAAAGGAACAGACTCTCTTGACTCCATAATCCTTAAATGTGTCTGTGCTACGAACAGTACTGTTAACCAACATTTCATGTAAGTGTGAATTTTATCATCTGGAAATACAGTAAAATGTTGTTGTTCTTTTATTGATCTAAAGGCAAAGATTGAGTCAGACCGTTTAATCGTGTCCGTGGGGAAGAAAGCTCCTCAAGAAACTGGTATCAAGGTGAAGAACCACTCCAGCTCTCTATCGCTAGCCCACCGACGAGACTTCAAGCAGCTGCTGCAGGGAATCACTGGGGAGGGGCCTATTCGACTCGCGGACATCAACTTCAAAGAGTTTGCTGGCTTCCAGATCGCTCTGCCCAACAAGGTAGATTTAGGAAAGCAAGGACATTTCTGAAGAGTGTGACACACTTTAAGATACAGGAAAGACAGGGGAAGTGCACAGTTTGGTGGGTTTTCTCTGATTGGATTTACTTACGTGTTCACAGGATTTAAAACCTCAGGCTTATCGAAATGCCTTCGACATCCCCAGACGGAACCTTTTAGACCAGGTCACCCGAATGCGCTCTAATTTGCTGCGGTCATCACAGAAACTGATCCGAGGGCAAGACGAAGGTATGTGAGGTTGCTTCTTTGAATAGTCATATCTCGGGTATTTGCAATAGTAAATTAAGAACATTTTCTACATACACATCACTGTCTGCAACAACATCTATTTTTAATGATATTGACGACCCAAACCACCACATACCCAAAACACCAACACAAAAGTTCTATAGGAATTCCTGTGTATTTCTTCTAGTATTGTATTCATGCTAATAAAACTCCTTGTGGTTGTTAGACTATCTGCACAGTATTCCAGTGGCTCAGATGGGAAACTATCAGGAGTACCTAAAAATGATGCCGTCTCCTCTGAGAGAGATTGACCCGGACCAACCGAAACGTCTACACACATTTGGGAATCCTTTCAAACAGGATAAGAAGGTAAAGATATGTCGACATAAGCAACTTTTAGACGTGCACTGAACTGAGAGAACATCACTGAAACGCAAATGTCCGAACTCCAGAAAAAACCCACAACATGCCTCCATACTGCTCCTTTGTCCGCAAGCTCTGACATTCGAATAAGACAACGTAAGCCAACACGCATCCTGCCCACGAGATGTATGGAAGCATGTTATGTTTTTTTCTGTTATGTCTGAAGAGGTCACTTTGGCTGTAACACTGTTTAGGCCTGAGACTCCTAAAGTGTTTTGTGGACTAAGAAACTTCCACCACACCTCCACCCCACACCATTTTTCTGTGAACTATCCCTTTAATGTTTGTTTTTTTCATACTATATTTAGTATCATTCATCTTTAATTGTTCTGCTCTCTGAAACCTGTATCTCAGGGCATGATGATCGATGAGGCAGATGAGTTTGTCGCAGGCCCTCAAAGTAAGAAAAGAGGAAATTCCAATGATTCCAACTCGAGTGCTACTGTGAAGAGAAGGCGAAGTATGTCCCCATTGCTGCGGCGGCCACAGACTCCACCAGTAAACACCAACCATGTGTTGGTGGGAAAGACTCAGGTGGCGGTTCAAGAGCAGCAGAATCTCATCAAACCCATCCCACAGCACAAGGGTAAGACTATTTATACACAAATTGGAAGTGATTGTACATTACTGCTTGAAAGTCACTGAGAGAGTAAGTGTTAACAATTCTTTGTCACCCCTGCAGGAGTGGATGTCAACAACTTGGTGGTCCCTGAGAGTAATGGCGATGGAGGCCTTGGGCCAGAGTCGGGGGAGATCTGGCCCGCTGAGTTGGACCCTGTAGTAGAAAACTCACCTGCACTGATCCTTGAGGAGAAGTCCAGGATGGTAGCAGCTGATCAGGAAGAGGACATCGACTCGAAGGAGGAGAGACTGGTGGAGGAGAGACTGGTGGAGGAGAGACTGGTGGAGGAGAGACTGGTGGAGGAGAGACTGGTGGAGGAGACACTAGTGAAGGAGACACTAGTGAAGGAGACACTAGTGGAGGAGACACTAGTGGAGGATTGTCTAGATGAGCAGCCCCTGGAGGATAAACACAACTGTGAACAGCTGAGTCCGCAGAGCGAGCTCGACGACTCTGACGATGACCCGGCAATGCTGGAGACCATTTTCATAGCACCACTAGACGGAAGCCAAGCAGAGCTGCGGACGCGGGTCATAAAGGAAGTCCGCAAGCCTGGACGAAGTGAGTAAGAGCAGTAGAGCCAGTAGTGTAGTGCAGGGTGTATGCAGTGTATACCCGCTTATTTTTCAGTCAGCAAAGCGTATACCCAGTTCTAAATCGCCTGTTGGGCTCATCATTCCTTTATGTACTGAAAGCCAATGTTTTCCTAGGACAACAAAAGCCTTGCCCTTCTGACTCTGCCTCTGATCGGTAAGTTAGGATAAGAATATCATCGTAAGCCAATCAGAGACCGAATAGGGCGGGTCGTATCTGTGTTTGTCCTCCTAATTAACCCGACACATTAAAAAAAGCAACTAAATTAGTCCTCAAAGGAAAAAAAACATGAAGCAAACTACCCAAACAAGTACTTATGGTAGTTCAGCGATACGCTGGTGTGCAATACGTTCCCACTTCCCCTACATTACTGTAATTCAGTTTCAATATGTCCATTTCTAGGTGAGCTAAATAGGCAAAAGTAGTCTTACATGTCACTGTTTATAACACTGTTTAAATATTTTTCTGGATGGGCTGATTATACCCACTTCTCCAGAAGGGTTTTGTAATATTATATAACTACTTAATTTATTGGATTTTAAGACAGCTGGAGACAGTTAAAGTTAAAAATAAAGCAAATAAAGGGAGAAAACTGACGAAAATATATTCATATTAAAAGTAATTTTTTTCAGGGCTCTTTCAACCTGTTCTTGTTATAGTTTTTACAGGTCTGGTGTCTGATGGTGTTGACACAAAATAAGTGATGGCAAGGCAAAAAGAGAAAAAGTTGGGAGGTCCTATCAAAGCATATCTCAGTAGCTTTGTACATGGTCGATACATACATGTAGTTGAATTTGACTGAGCTTAAGGTTTTATTTTATTTTCAAAGGTGTCGTTATACAATTTGGTTGTATTTGTGAGCCTTTGCTTATAGTTATTTATGATGAAGTTAATACTTAAACTGTTAAGTATCAAGCCTCAAAAACATTTCTTTGTCATTAGGGTTAGATGAATGCATGTTAGAAATAATTGCCCCACATTTTTCTTTTTTTAATATAGAGATATGCAGATGCCATGTTTGGAGCGTTAGAACAGTTTCTTCATCCTTGTCTTTCCCTGTACTTTTTCTCAGACTACGATGCAATAGAGTCCCTCCTGCAGCAGGTGAAAGGCCCTTTTAATGTTCAGAGATACTTCATCCAACATGCCATCAAAGAGGCCATCAGGTAAGAGTGACTCGCTTTTTTAATCATATGATTAAGTGGAAGAGTTTTCGCCCGGTTTAAAGCAAGACAGCAGTCCCGTCTCTGACACACAACACAAATGTTCAACAACGTGTCATTAAGACCTGTGTCTAAATATTTTCTTTGCATTTCAAAGCAACTTAACCTTAGAGAATCTTCCCTGGCTTGTTTCTAAAGGGTTTCTAAATTTCTTGAATTAAATTTGCTGTATATTTACAGTTTATAGTAATTTGCAGTATAATTACTGTTTGCATGTGTATTTCAGTTCTTCTCACTTTGTTCACCAGGTTCAAGAAGCGGGTTCTGATCCAGCAGCTGGAGTTGATCCTTGCTGAGTTGGAGGAGAAGCATGCGGCGTCTTTGCTGCTTTCCAACGACAATGGCAGATAGTGATGAAGCCATCTCTGGTTTTGTTACTGAAGTATGTTTTGTTCACGGTTGAATATCACCACCATCGAAGAGACGTCCTCATTGACTTGCCTCAAAAAGACTGAGAAGCTGGGGGCGTAAAAAGGACAAATGCACTGAGAGCCGACACTCCTACTGTCCCTGTGCTGTTACATCACATCCTGTTACAGGCGGAAGGTCTGGGGTTTAGCTGGAGAAGGGGCCTCCAGCACAGATCCACTGAGGATGACTAAAGAGACTTTAAATATAATCCTCTTTATATTGACAGATGCCTTAAACATCCATACGGCTTTTGTCTGTATCAGCACATTGTTCAGATACACACACACACACACACACACACACACACACACACTCCGTTAGACAGACACAGTAAGCCCACAGATCGTTCATTTGCAGAGCGTGGACAGGACAGATCATTTCTGTTATTGTTATTTCTATTTTTTAAAACACCTTTCTTCAGCTGGTCTGAAAAGTGTTTGTAAGACTGCGACCAGTTTTTCTAGAGTAATTAATAGCATGTAGCTGTATGAACGACAGGAGGAATCTGATCCAATTGGGTCCGCCTCGTGTTTTTAGTGTTAATATCTGGTGTTGATACTGGTACTGAACATCTTCACTGGGAGAATAATCATTTGATGATCTTGACATGCATTAATATTAAGGGTGGGCAATATGGATCCAAGAATGATGATGTGATTTTAAGTTGCATTAGCAATATATACTGAAGTATATCATCACTTTACTGAAACTTTTATTGATAACCTCAAAATTTCCCATTATGCCTTGAAATGGCTAAAATGTAACACTAATATGGCCCTGCCCCCGCTTCCTGTCTCCCCACCCTCACAGCGCCACCTGCAGTTAAGGAGCCGTTTCCAGATACATAGCCCCACCCACAAGTTGACAGGATTGGTGTCAATAGGTTTGTTACTTTACAATCCCCTAGTTTCTTCCGATTGGCATTTGTTTACTGCAGTGTTGAGGAAATACTGCGAAATTCTTCTTCTTACATCAAAGGCACAAGAAGGACCTTTTAACATGTTTAAAAACATGAATTTTAGTGGAGGGGGACTTCCAACGATAAAATACTCCAACGGAATGTGTATTTTAGGTCAATCTAGTCAGTGAAACGACAGAAGCACACTCCTTCAAAAACGTTTCGGCGCACTCATTACCAATACACAACAAAACAGCATAACATGGGACAACAAGCATTAATTGGATTACATACTACAACAGAACAAGAGTAGCATGCACCAGCTGCAAGACAAACAGGCAAAGCACAAACAGCAGCAGCCGTAGAACAACAATACGATAGTATACCTTGGACACAGCATCAGACAGACGAGGAGGGTATGTTAATCCTAGTGAGTCAAAAAGCAGCTGTCAATAAAAATGTCTTACTATTAACAGAATAAGATGATACAAAAATACACATTCCATACTAAAATATGAAGCAGGTGATATAATTTAACTTTGTTCGGAATCTTGTGCTTACTTAGTTACTAACTTATTTGTAAAAGATAATTTACTACAAAGTCATATGGATCTGTATCGACTTCAGATGGTCGATATAGTGGTTTCACCGGGGTGAATAGAATTCAGCTAATCAAATTTTATTTTCATCTTGGAATGTACAAACGATTATCATCAGCAGAAATAATTTGCTGCACATACAGGAACTTGTTCCCATGAGATATTTTTCATTTGTTATTGTAATGTGCGCAAGATAAAAAGTATCACCTGTCGGGACTTTGGGGCCTCCATACTAAAGAGATAGTTACATCTATAAATGATAGAGCTAAATGTTGAATGGTAGTTACATTTCTCTCATCTCATAGGCCATATTGCCCACTCTAGTGTCAACAAGGTGAAACTTCAAACATTTCTCTCTTGAGATATTTAGTCTCTAAATGTCCAAACTGGGTCCAATATGTTACTAAAAGTCAGTTGTACTGACTCACTCCTGAAAACAAGCGTCATACAATAGTTTAGAATCTAGAAGTATCAGTTGTTGTTTGTTTTTTTACACATTAGTGAGTTGTACTGAGAACGGACCAAACACAAGACTGATTTACTGATTGAGCATTGGTGTTGTCCTACCTGCCATTACAGCAACACAACATTGGTTCAGTGAATGCAGCTGTTGGTATCCATTTAGAGGTGGTACCATCCCCACACACACACACACACACACACACACACACACACACACACACACACACACACACACACACACACACACACACACACAGCTCAGCACAACAAACACTCCATTGATTCCCAGAATTACAACTTTAGTCAGAGGAATCTGTGCATGTGTGCTCAGTGGACGATCATCTGTTGTTGAACAGCTGGTTATCTGCTCTCTGCTGCTTTTCACACAAACCACAGTCAGCACTCCTCCTTGGTTCTCCTCATTTTTACCACAGTTGTACAGTACTTTTTAATGTTCATAAGGAATATAGATTATTTTTGTGAATTTGTTTATTTCAGAGTATATTAACTATTTTGAAAGGAAATGTTTAAAAGCCAATTTTGTAAACTGTTAAATGCATATACAAAAGTGTAAAGTTTTATGAACATGCTCCATTTTTTTAAGAAAACAAAATAAACCATAAGTAGAATGGTTTTTACTGTCAGTTTGTGAATTTGTGTCCATTTCTAAAAACACATCCCCAGGGTTTATTCTCTCCGTCTCTGAGGTTATATTTTATTTGCCACTATCTCTGAACAGCTGCTGCAGATCCAGACACTGAAGTGAGTGTATCCACAATATGGTGGCCCGGTGGCCAATCAGCCATAGGAGAAGTATCTGTTTCGATTGCCCTTTTAGTTTACAGATGTGATCCGTGAATCTGATTCACATTCTCTTCTCGGGGCGTTGAAAAATGAGGAACACGACTCAGCCTCTTATCAGCTGCAGCATGAATGTGTATGTTTGTGTTTGACACCTGTAGGGGTACGTCACATGTGATTACTGGCACTATTAAGTTGAACCTAAATTATTTTTACCCCACATCTTACCAACATCCTTTTAAGGCCCGAAGTGAAAACAAATTCACATGAGAAAACAATTAAGTTTTTCCTTGTCTTGTTTAGTCATCATTTGACCCCATGATCAACTGGAAGCATACAACCAATTTCCTCAAAGTTCAATAAAACCATCTGAAATAACACAATATTAACTGGCACTAACCACAAATATGTTCTATCAGAGAAACCATTCAGCTGAAAATGGATATTTCAGTTTGAGAAGTTTCCTTGGTAACTTTGACTCTGCTGACACCTACAGGCCAACATGAGCAATTGCAAATCTTTGAATGAGGTCGAATTTTTAACTGATGCAGCAAACCAGCTGCAAGGTCACCCGTATAGTCCTCCTCTGCACGCAGTCATTTCAAAGCATTATGATCTCATGAGAGATTTACTTACTTTGGAGGAAAGCAACTTCACAGCCTCTGAATATGAGCACACGCAAATCTACAAAATAGATTCTGACACCCCAGGTAAAATCAGTACGCCTTTTTATTAAATTAAAAACAATCTGTTGAAACTTAACAAAATGTAAAATGAAGGAAAAATAAACTTCACCCAAATGAATGTACCATGACTTTCTTTCTACTTTGCCTTATTGTTCACAGTATCATTAAAAACAGTCATCTGATGTTGTCCCAGCTTACGCTGATTTCCTGTGGCATTAATCAAACCTCTTTATTGCATACAGGATGTACAGATGAGCCTTTAAGCTTCAAGGAAATCATCAGGGAAATAAAGGGTCCTCAGTTCATACAACACATTTCAGTTAACAAAAAAAGACAAATCTGCCCAGCTCAAGACTTATGTGCGGTTGAAAATAAACAGGAACCCAACAAGTGCTTTATGCCCCTCACACAAAGGATATACAAAGTACGGCAGTATCCCACTTCAGTTCAGAAGGGACAGGAGGGGGGAGATGTCACGGTATCTTAAGACTCCAAAGCATTTACATACTGTATATACAAACAAAATCTGCTTGAAGAACTGAAGGGTTGGCACAGTCAGTGTTGAATATGGAAGTGACCACTTCTATGGACTGATGACAGTTTGGACAGCATATTAGTTAATATATAAAAGTAGAGGGAAGATGAACTCTCACTTTGCCCTCCCTCTGTCTAACGAAAAACAAATCTTATCTGACGTAGATGATGTTACAGGCAGGAAAAAAGGCCAGTCTCAGTGCAAATGCTCCAGCTTGCGTAGTCGTATGGGGTTGGGAATAGCTTGCTGGTTGCAAGCAGAGGAGGGCTCCTCTTCCGGCGAGCGGAAAAGCACCCGGCCCCGGTGATTGAAAAGGTAAAAGGATGGATGGTTCCTCAGTGTGTCAAAAGTTCTGGAGGAAGAAACAGATCTAGGTTATGAAAGAGCTGGTGCTGCACAGATGTTGATGAACAGGGGGCTATGCACATGTTGGACACTGACTTCAGCTGATATTATAGTCAAATAAAAGGTCGTATTTGCATCTTAATGATTGCACATGGAACCCATTTAAAAAAAAACTGTGAACACAGTTAATGGGTTTGACAGATAGAAAATGGTTCAGGCCTGGAATTTTAAACCCATTTAGGATTTACCATAACAGAGTTCCTGCAGGTTTTACCAAGATGAATCTAAGACTATTTAAGACCATAATGAATGAAATGTATGACCTAGGTCAAGTATGACCGATTGAAGCATTATTGAAGCACCAGAATTTTTTATTGAAGATTTTCTTACGGCGAGCTCATATCTGTATCATAGAGAAAGACCAACAACACACTGAAGCGTCACAAACTATGCATCATGCAAAAACTTCTCTTCTAAGGCTATCAAAGCCTAAAGTTCTGATAATTTAAACATATACTTTTTGACACTTATAGACTTGTAGAAACCCTGCATAACAAAAAACTTTAAATTTTTTTTAATAAGTTTCTTTAATGAAAACAATAGATACGTGGCTTACTGAAAATGAATTTGATTCAACTTCTAAAAATATATTATAATCATAAGCTGTATTTCCTTTGTCATATAAAGGCAGCTAATTGAGTTTCTCTACTTAGGGGGCCAAAGTGACCGAGGGCAACAACCTGCATTTGCATCCATGTGTGTTACTGATGTGTGACAGAGACAATGGCGCACATATATGCATTGTATGTGTGTGTGTGTGTGTGAACGGCAAAACTGCACTGTAAAGCATTCTGCGTGGCCATACAGGCTAGAAAAAGACCTATATAAATACAGAGCATTTACCATTCACGGATGAGAGTGCCATGCGTTGTGGCCTCAGAAACTGTATTTTCCCTGTTTTTTCATAGACTTAGTGATTAATCAATGGAGCTAAACTATAATTATCTGATCAAACAATAACAAAAACACAATTTTTAACACTAATGAGCTACACAGGACCTTCACAACACAGACCACAGTGTAGCACAGCTGTTGCTGAGGGACGTTTGTTTGTGTGTCTCTGTGGGACCTGATTCAAAGTAACGATGCTATAAAAGCTGTGCAGGTGGTGACGTGCACGTGTCCTCTGTGGCACGGGACAACAACACCTACAGCACACCGGGGGACTGCTGCTGCGGAGAAAAAGGACCTACTTGTTTTTCAGCTCTGAGGAGGCATCCATTTCCCTGAACTCTCCAGCGATGTGGACAATCCCATAACAGGTCATCACAAACGATAACAGGGTCTGTAGAACAATCTGCAACGGGACAGAGGGGCATTAGTGAACAGAGGGGACACCTGTAGGGTGGGTTGTACACTGGAGGTGGAAATGTCCTATTTGGCGGATGAAAGTCACTCACATCAATTGGTAGTGTCTCGTTTTCCTTCTCTGTGAGTCGCATGTATGACCGATCTGTTGACAGAAAAAAGATGGATGGATTTGAAACAAGTCGTCTTTAAAACGGAAATCCACAGTTCACACAAACGGTAACGTATCACTGAACGTGGTGGTTTAATATGAACAACAGATGTAAATTAATCTTTGTCTGATTCTGGGCTGAGATGTGCAGCGTTAGCTTCCAGTTAGCCAGCTAGCCGAGAGGCCCGTGCTGCTGTTTTATCACCAAGCCGGGGAACACCCGAGCCCGCCGGCCTGGAGCGAACACACACCCGCAGACCTGCCTTCAGACCCCCGCCCTGATACTTACGCTGTGCCGCTGAGAAGGCTGCGTGGGCTAAGGCAAAAAGTCCGACACCGACGACACCTTTCCAAAACGACGAGGCCATCTTGAACCAGGGCGACTAGGAGCTGAGCGCACTGTCGTAAAACACTGTCGTAAAGAGCCGCAACAGTGACGCTGTCAGAATAAATTCACACACTGAAAAAAAGGCGACTAAAAACACGTGCAGTTCAAATAAAATATCAAAAACTCTTTCAATATAATTTTTGTTTTACATTCAGTGAACTTGCGCGAGTTTATATGTTATGAATACGTTTGTGATCAGTAAGGGCTCTTACTTTGAATTCACGGCTTGACTTCCGCTCTTGCTACTGCTACTGCCACTTCCTGTTAGCTACCGCTGCTCCTTCGTGTCATACCACATTGAGACTCATTCTTATATATAGTTCACCCGGTGTTTATTTAAACAAACACAAACATGGCAGACGCCATTCAAAAGAAGATAAAAGCGGAAATAGAAATATATACCCAGATGCAGAAAGGTGGGTCATTTTCCTTACACACATCGAGCCATGTTGTAGCAAACAAGCTAACTGGCCATATTAAGACAGTTAGCCCCACATGAAATACGCTACTTAAACATGTCATACTTATTTAAACTAGTAATTACGCTCTGAAATATCTAAAGTGTATTG
Source organism: Pleuronectes platessa (assembly GCF_947347685.1). NCBI lineage: Eukaryota > Metazoa > Chordata > Actinopteri > Pleuronectiformes > Pleuronectidae > Pleuronectes > Pleuronectes platessa. The sequence goes on from NC_070633.1 coordinate 9,791,468, forward strand.
TTGAAACATATGGGATCAATAACTACGCTCATCGGCTAATGTCTGTCTGTCATTCAGATGTTAGCAAGAGCGTGTCCGCCAGACAGAAGCTGGAGGCGCAGCTAACGGAGAACAACTTTGTCAAAGAGGTAACGCTTGTCCTTCTAATGTCTTATGTTTCATGAGTGGAGTTCACGTTGTTGGTCATTGTCATTTATTTGTTTGTGTGACAGGGACAATGCTGATTAATCAACAGCAAGATGACTGTCAATGAGACAGAATTAGCTTAACAGGCTAGTTTTCATCTTTTCCCTGGACAGTTTTTTAAAATGGCAACCTAAAACTAAGATCAAATTACTTGTTGTAGGCAACACATTCAGACAGGGGCAATGCATGACAATAAGTAACAGCACAGCATGTGAAACAAAGCACAGCAGGTAAACCCCAACAAAGACAAACTGCAGCCAGGCAGCTACAGTCAGTTAGTCTAATGTGCACATTTCTGATGATCAATAAGCCATTTCTTCAGCTGAACAGTATAAGAACGTTAAGTATTTACTTCTCTTTCCTGCATTGGGAAAAGATTCAAGGTCCTTCATGTGTTGCATCAAGGTAGTGATCATTAATTAAGTTGTCATCTCTCTCTCTTTCTCTCTCTCTTTCCAGGAGCTGGATCTGCTGAACAGAGCAAACACAGTTTATAAACTTATTGGTCCTGTATTAGTGGTACAAGATCAGGACGAGGCCAAAGCCACAGTCGCAAAAAGGCTGGAGTATATAAAAGGAGAAATGTGAGTCTCTGAAGTTTGGTTCATGCCTGTGGTGCTTTAGAACACAAATGTCTGGTATATACAAAAGACACATTGGTTCTCACTTCTCTCATTAGCCTTATGTTTAAACATGACAACAGTATTTCACAATAATCCGAAGAGAAGTAATACATAGATCCGTCCATTCTTTTTATACCTGTCAGTCCTGCGGTGATCATGACTTAGTAGTGTCAGAACTGGAGCATGCAGAGAGATAACGGCAGAATGAGTACAGAGAAGGGGGGGTAAATAAACCATAATATTTAAGACCTGGTCGCTAGAACTCATCCATCCACATCTTGACAGAAAACTCGAACAGCCAATAAAAATGAGCATAGTGCCGAACCAATCTTGTGGCTGGAATATAGTTACAGCATCAGGTTAGGTTGACACAAGGCACAGAGTGTAGGAGGAGGAGCAGCATACGTGTTGATGTTTGAGCTCCTGCACAGAGGTTGATGACTAAATCGATGCAGTGACTGTACATTTTTGATACATGATTATCGCTAAGCTAATTTCCACTGCTGAATACTTAAAACCACTGCTGCTTCAGAATCAGGACAGACGCACATTAAACGTCCGGTCGCCCTTAGTCAGAGTCTCTGTCGGTTTCTGACTCCTTCCCAATCCCTCTCTGACCTGTGCTCACTGATGATGTTTATTGTTACCCTTTAACAATTAACACCACTGATCAGAAGTTATTAGGACACGTACAGGACTGATGTTTACTTTGCGTTTGTTTTATGCAGTGGCACTGATTTGATCTATATATATGATTATTTTCAATATCGGCCAGCCCTAGATTCAGTCTTAATATCTTATAGAATTTACATATATCCTGTCAGATAACACCATGGTGGTTTTATTAAACACCCCTCATCCCCTTGAACGCGTCTCTCTTCATATTGAAAGACTACAGAAAGTAGAAAGTATCATATTTCCCCCCTCGGTGTCAAAACTGTATGTTAATATGTATGAGGAGGTGTCTCAGTTGAGCATTTGTGACTGTTTGTTCTGAACAGCCTCCTCTTATTCAATGGATAGTTTTGTAGTGTTAGCAGGATCTTCATTACCTAAGTTCATAGAAGTATGCTTACCATAGCTGTGTGTCGAAACAGGAAATAACATACAGAGCTGTGAGCAGCATGTTTCATGTGAGTGCATTCAGTTTATACAACTGATCTCAAAAGGGTGTTTTCTGGTTTCTCTTTAGTATTGTAACATTTATGTTGTTCTCTTTCCCTCTGGGTTTTTTCTTCCTGTCACAGTCAAAGGTATGAGGCGCTCCTGAAAGACATGGAGAAGAAATCTGACCAGCACCGAGAAGTCCTGTCCAGTTTACAGCAGGACTATCAAAAAGCTCAAGGCCTCGCTGTGGGCAAAGCCTGACCGAGTGGAGAAGCTGCACGCCCACACACACATACACTGTACAGTGTGTAGTGTCGGTACAGTTGATCCAAATTGAAATGGTCGCACGTTGCATCCTCCTTAGAATTTGTTGATTTCTTTGCGCAGAGCCACGCCCAGAGCCACGCCCATGACAGCCATTCAGTCATGCAATGTAAAAGTACTACATGAGGTTGAGTCAATTCTGCTTGTATCCCATCTTTTACTGTGACTATTCTCTTGTTTGCTAATAAACATGTTTTTCATTGAAGGTCATATAGTTTTCTCAAGTTAAACTTTTCTGAGCAGTATCTCTGTTGAACTGATAATGTTAGATTGCACAAAAAGGTATTTGCATTACTGTGTTTGTGTGTCTGAGTGGTCTGCTTAGCATTTGCTGTAATTACAGAGGCAGGCCTTTGGCCACCAGAGCAGCTGTTGTCCAGTCACTGACCCTCCCCTCAGCTCAGCCGTGAATAAAGACACAGCGGTAGAGCATTGTTCACCTTAATTAATGAATTTCCCTGCTGTTGACCACCAGCAGAGGATTTAGGCAACATGAATAACCAAAACCAAAGTCTTCTACAGATTTAACTGTGCAAATAACCTCAACAGAAACCCCAGATTAAAAAAACATTTGGGAGCTCTTGTGTGAATTTACATTTATGGTTGGAAGTAGTTTAAACATTCACAACTCTTTGCTGATTGACTCTTTATGGTGCTGTAGACTATATAATACACATGAATCAAATTTTATTTATATAGTGTCCTAGCATAATAAACATCTCAAGGCTCTACATACTAACGTAATATCTTAAAATGTAAACTTCCTGTTACCGCCTTCACTGTAAGTTAATGATCCTAAAGAATTTGGCTTATTTTGTAGCCTAATATTTCCACAGTAGCCGTCAGTCTAGAAGATGATGTGTTTACAACCAAAGCACACAGTGTGTGTTGAGGAATGTTTGACCATCCTCCCACATGTGTATAGGCCACTATATATTAATGCTTATTGAATATTACACATCTAAATTCCACAGATACTCCCTTGTCTTTCTAAGCAGTACCCATGGTCAGGTTATCGATAAAGGGCCATCCACCAGTAAATTAGTGTATACGCTGAGGGACATTCATATCTAACTCATATGTGCCAGACAGAGACACCAACTTCAACTCTCACCGACTTCAACTCTTTTGCATATTTCACCAGTGGCAAGATGCAAGGACACAATGGGATTTAGGAATACATACTTTAGCCTTAACTATCGAATATGATGCAAACACCTACATGTACCATAGAGAGTGACAGCAGTTCTAGTCTTTCATGGATGTGCTGTTAGAATGGGTGACACAGGGTGAGGGAGATAAACTGGGATGCTGTGGAAGACATCTTTAGACTTGCTCATATTACTCTGTTTGCATTTGTATTTTGTTTCACCTTCTGGTCTCCTTGATGCATCAAGTCTACATTAAAATCTTCTGCATAAGAAATCAGCTGCTGCCTGAGTTCTCCTTTCACCAGCTTCTAGAAAATGTCCTTACTGTTCAGCAGCTTCACATCGCTTCCCCCTTCTGACTCGGATGTGACTGAATGGACCAATCAGAAGGTATACACTTTACACTATCTCAAAAGTAGGATACGGCAGAACACTCAGTTTTAAAGTGGTATGTTCGAAAAATTACTTTTAAATATGTAAATGCTTAACATGTGAGGCATATATTTGTAGCAATTAAACTTAAATATGTTCATTAACTCGACCTCTGCACCTAATGTGTGTTTTAAAATTACTCAACATACCGACATTTGATTTAAATCTCCAGAATAATGCAGCACAACCCAAATTTTATTGAAAGTTACTTTTAGTTGTTCGAACTAAAATAATTAGTTTGATGAGTTTTCTCAGGACTGCAGGGGACATATACGTGTTTTAAACAGGTTTTAAAGCGCGTGGGCAAAACAAATAACAACAAAACCTGCAACAACAACAAGACAGGTCACAGAGCGGTGTCCGTCCACGAGCTGGTCACCACCGACGCGTGGGTGCCAGCAAACCCATTGACACCCTGAGGTGCTGTGTTTTTATAATGTCCAAACTGCGGCTGTAAAGCTGCAGACACGTGTCCGCGGGTGAAAATACAGACCCACACATTCTCTAAATCCTGGATTAGAATATATATTATTCGATAGATTCGTTTAAATAAGTCCAGAAAATGTTCAAGTGCCTTTAGTCAATGACAATATATCCTCTAGGTGTATATATGTATATGGGTATTCCTGTGTTCCGGTTCGTGGGAATTGAAGGCGTCAAATGGTTCGTGGATGAGGCCAAACGGTGATTTATCACTTTGCGTGTATTGCGTTCGCGCTGATGTGGTAAACAACAACACGTTCAGTGGTTTCTGTTGAGGTCATTCTTCAGTCACATGGGACACATTTCTTCTTCTTGTCCAAAGTCAACAAACTGGAAACCTTATCATAAACATCTCATAATACATCCGAGCCGGACTAATCTGATCCATTTTGCTCGGACAATACGCCAGGCCTTGTTTAAACCTCATTCAGACAGATGCTCCTCAAATGAAACTCTAATCTGATTCCAGCTTTAATTGATTTACTTCAGTGATGTGAGCGTTTCACCAGGGAGCTGAAGCTTTGAGGTGCACAAAGGAGCATCCTGTCCACAGATCAGCGCAGCGGGACTAACACCTCCTTTCATAGGAAAGGTTTCTAACGAGCTGCTAGGGAATGCGTGCATGCGCATCGCAACACTGCACCAGACACAAGGATAGCAGAGTTACACAGCTTGGACATTGGGCATATTTAGATGATAAATGGGATGAACTGTACTTTTATTTGTAAAAGGTAAATCGATGGTAATTTAACTAGAATAACCCACGTCCATCATCCAGTTTTAACGGTGAATTATAATTCCCTTCAACAAGCTTCTTCTCCAGGTGATCTAACAAACATACCAGAACCACCAGGTCACCACGAGTCAAAGATTGTATTCTCTACTTGAAGGTGGACACTTCATTTCCATGCGCTCAGGGAGGGGTCGTTACTGGGCAGTTAGCACGCACCTTACCCGGGATGGGGAACAGTTAGGAAACTATCCAGCGTGCATTCATATGTTGATATACGGGGGCCTGTTGCTTTTAGTGCACTATTCAAAGTTATAGAAGCACACGACAGTGGACACACCGTGTGCGCATCTGCGACATGCGGGCACAATTCAACGAACAAAACCCATAGTCACAGGTTCTGAACAACAACAAAACAGTCTGTCGCTGAAAAGCTTGAACATAAAGAAATCCACGTTCGAACCACTTCAGCCTGATGGATGAAGTTATTGTTGACAATATTATTTTGAATTAACTGAAATGACCGATACATATTCTCAGAATGTTTAATCTGAATATTCAACATTCTACTATGTTGTGTTACTTTTGAAAGGCATGCTAAGATTCAAGATGCGGAAAGGACTAAAGGTGGGGAAATGTACACTGGATGTATTGCTTGCAGCCTCACTCATAATCTTTCATCAGAGAAAAGCTAACGTGGGCTCCCTAACATTTGAGTCGTTGATAAAGTTCGGATGGTGTATAGGCATATTAAACCCACTCCAAAGAATGGAGGTATATGTTCTCGCATTGTTTCGGCGTCTGGGGTTTTGTAGATTGGACACTTTCAGACTAGAAGCAGTCTGGAGCCCGAGCAGTGTGAATGACCACTCTGCTTTGAAAACCATCAACATTTCAATAGACAAGATGTGTCATACTATTTTGTCCAGCCTAGATAAAGTATGTGTTAACTGCAACCTTTTCTTCTTCAACAGCAGCTGGATAGTCGACTCAGGTACAAGCTTTTCACGCAGCAAATAGGCCACTCCAACACTGTGAATGATCAGGAAACTGTACTTTATTGATGATAGGTCAGATACAAGTTCAGCTTCAGAAGAACAGTTTCAACAACCGTATATATCTCGCAGTGCAAATAGGTAAACAAAATCAGCGCCCCTGATCTAGCTGCAAAAGTAAAAGTAGATTTTAAGCACGGGTCACAACATTTTACGCACGCGTAAAAGCTCCGCAAAAAATATATTTTCTCATGGTGTTAAAAGAACACCAGCCTGCAGACATCCCCATCTGGAAAAAAATATCATATGTACAGATCAAATATAAAAAGAAAAATATTTGCACGCGAGGATGGCAGAATAAAAACGCCACACAACTGTGGAAAAAAATCATCTCATGATGTCATAGAAAATGTCTAAACTGTACAGGGGTTCATGGCTGTACAATAAAATAAGATATTTACACAGTTTGCTGTCATATACAGTCAGCTTCATAGTCTCAAATAAAATCTGTGTCCAAAGTGTCTGTTACTGAGGCCAGGGCCTCCACACGGGATCAGTGATGTTCGTGCACGCTACGTTGGAGGAAAACGACGTCCTGCTCTCGCAGTGGAGGCCGGTGAGGTACGGATGAGAGAGTCCGTGCTTGCTGTGATGGCGGGCCACAAGGGGAGCCAGAGAAGACGAGTCACCAGCGGGTACCAGTTTCTTGTGGATGTGTTCAGATGAGGAAGCGCGAGTCTGCTCCTCGGGGAGCGCAAGAGAAGCCTGATTTGCATCTCCGCTGGCTTCTTCTACCTCCTGGCTTTTGGTGGCGATGAAGTGGCTGACGCGGAGCAGGCAGGATCTCATGCCGTCATGGAAGTTGTGCTGGCGGGTGCTGCAGGCCTGGTTCTTGGACATGACTCTGTCCTCATCCTTCTCTGTCCTCAAGAAGTGGACCACGCTCTCCAGAATCTCGGCCTTCTCCACCTTTGGATTCTTCAGTTTCTAAACCAAGAAAAGCACAGTACAAATTAGCCACTAAATTAACTAATAAAATTAAGAGCCAGAGGAATCACGAACACCGTTACAAAACCATGACGCGCTAACGAACCTCATTTTGTGTGCCCTCCAGCATCAGAAGTCTTAAAGTCTCCAGACTGTGGTTGATTCGCTCACGTCTGCGCTTCTCCATCAGAGGTTTGGGCACCTGGAGGGAAACGCACAACATTAGACTGATACGTTCTTCTTTCAAAATGATATATTCCCTTTAACAGCCGGAGCTCAGCAGCTTACCCTTCTCATGGTCCTCGGCCTGGGAGACTCAGGTGAAGATAAAGCCTTCATGCTCAGAGCGGTGTCGGTACAGTGGAGGTGAAATGAAATGAGCGAATATTTGCCTCCTCGGTGGAATTTGTTGATTTCTTTAATCAAAGCCGCGCCCCTGACACGCCCCCATTCATTCAGCAGGTCTTGAATACAACTGAATTACATCAACAGAAAACGAGGGTCTAAAGTGTGCCGAATACCCCCCCCCCCCCCCCCCCCCCCCCCCCCCCACACACACACACACACCCGGTTGCAAGGGTTACTTCATCGGTTTGTCAGTTCGCACAAATGTTTAAAATTTAGTTATTTTACTCAAAGTTGTGTTTTTATCAAGTCATTGGATCTGTAGTGTAATTAGTTACCTTCCCTTATTAATGAAGCCCAATTAAAGTTACAATTTCCCAATGTCCTACTTTATTTAGGACAAGAGATAAACTAATTCTTTCTGTCTTTCTTTCTTTTTGCATAATTTACATTTTACATCAGCTGATTTTCCCCACAGTTTTCAACAGTTTTACGCACGCGTAAAAGCATCACAAAATATTTTTGTTAAAATAAAATGAGCCAGGAGACACTTTTTGACTGATAGATAATGTAGATAGCTATAAGTAAAGCCACTTCTGTTTATCAACCCCCCTGCCACCCCCCAGTCCCACACACACTTACACACCCATCAGCCAAATTGCCCTGCTTCACACCTTTGCGCTCGTGTGTGTGTGAAGCAGTTGTGTTTATCTACAGAGGGTGTGGTTGGTGTGAGGCGTTGACGCATGAACAGCCCGTTGTTGCATGCTCTTTTTAAAGATGTGTGGGGTTTAGGGCGAGAGTGGGATTTAGGCTTTTTTGGGGGGCAGCTTCTTCGGCACTGGATTTCTGCTGACCACTGATCCCCATAATTGGCTAAAGTGTGGAGATAACACAGGGATGATCGGATCACGGAGAGATTAAGAGGCTTTTCAGAGGCAATGATACTTCCGTTTAAAATCAAAGACAGGGCGATCAGTGGAGGCTCAGGGGTCGCTCCTGGTAACCATGACAATGGAGAACTATATGGAGGCTCAACTAACTATATCGAGTTTAACATAGTTTACATTTTGTACGAAATTATGATAAGTATATTATACAGTCTATAGCCAAACTTAAAAAATACTCCCTCTCACAGATTTAGCATTTGGATGTTCATTCTCTCTCTCTGTATGTGTGTGTATAGGGATTTAAGACACGTGGACCCGCCCCATAAATAAGTCCCATACTTCCTTCTCCTGAGCCTGTGATGGAAACTAATGAGTTTTAAACGTAGTCTTTGGTGCTGGAGAGACGAGCCGTTCGCTCCTGATGTCATGACTTCTCGAGTGAATCAGCCTCACACTCACAAAAGAGTGTCTGAATCCGAATGTCGGGTCAGGTATGAAGCCACGCACACTTAACACTCATGTGTAATAATCACCCTCACACTCCATCATCACCATGTGACCTGATGTGCTCCCCTTTGCCCACTGTTCCCACACATCCCTTGACCGCCACGTTCATAATAGTCTATCGTTAAGATTAATTCAGCTTTCTTAATCCTCATGCAGAGTTCCAAATGTATAAATAGATGCAGGAATGTGAGCGCCCAATAGTGGCACTTCTTTATTCGCACCATCAGTCTCGTAACGCGCTCTCATTTGGTCGTTTTCATCACTTAGTGCAAAGTGCTGATGTCTCACACTTCATAAAAACTCGGAGCTGCTCACTCTCTCACTTCAATTCTGTTCCCACGACCAGAAATCCCCGAGGTTCCCATGGTCTCACTTCTCTGATGCCTTAGAGACAATGTGTCACATCTACTAATACAATTAGTGGAGCAGAGGAGTGTGAATCGAGAACGTGGCTGATGTTACACAATGTTTGCCATCTACTCTATGTGTGCTATTAAAAACCTTTTATTTGTAATGTGGCAGACATTTTATCCCAGTGTCGGTTGGAATTTGGGATTAAAGTGAATTAGTCAGTAATTTAAAGATTAGAGAAAAATATATTCATTTTATTCTAACAAATAGCTACAGTATACATAGTTTTTCCCAGAGCAGTTCATTACGAATGTCATACAGAATGACAACGTTAATAAAAACTTTATTCAGAAGCCAAATGATTTAGTTTAAAAAGCTTTTATTTTTTTTTATTTATATATATATATATTGCAAAGCCATTCAGACATGACAAATAAAAGACAACTCTTCTGATCTTCTGTCAGAAAAAAGATCATATGACTTTAACTGTGATTTTATCCTAATTTCTCATCATTAGTCAGCACGTTAGATTATTAGTTTCGATCTCGCCCAGCCCCATAGACCCATTTCAACCACTCTCTGTTCAAGTGCCGTCACTGACACCTGTCAGCCAATCAGAGGCTGCACCTCGCCCATTTAAACCCACCCACAGGGAGCAGGAGGCTTTATGAGCAGCCGCAGTTCTCACTCTGGACATTTGGACCAAACACAGCAACATGACCAGAAAACTGCAAAACCCCAGTGTGGAGGATGGCAGGAGCAGAAAAAGGGTAAGAATCTAATCATTCTTTCATTTATCTGGGGACACTTGCTAACTGTACCTCGAAGTTAACACAATTATTTATGAGAACAAATGATGGAGTAACACTCTGTAGATTAGGGAGAGCTTTAGGTTATCCTCTCCTGGCTGCATCATGGTGTTTATCTTTCTCTTTGCCTCTAAGTCATCAGTGCAGGAAAATCCAAACTGTGGATTTTATGGATTTTCTTTAAGAATACCAAAAAAAAAAACAGAAAAAGAAGCCTCTTTATTATTGCGTTGTATCACTTTAACAGCAATGCAATTCTTTTTTACATCCGAGAACCGAAAACTGGTTCTTATGTTCTCTTCGTTGTTTAGCTTTAGAGGTATTACCAAAGACAAGCTTGTTTTCTAATCATACATCACAGCAAAAAAAGTTGCATATTTCACAGGTATTGATTTCTAAACATAAAACACCACAGCCGGAAGGAATTGTAGAAATCAAGTTTTGTATCTGTCATTTTTTAAAGTGAATCCACCTCGACCAGTTTTAAATTTATCTTGGTGCATTTTGGGGGGAATAAGTCGACCTGTCCATCGTATAAACTTGATACATGTTTATCCAGTCCTCAGTCGAGGGGAGCTTTGGGTTTCACACACTTACAACTCACATGCCATCAGCAGGATTTTCATAAGCTCTCTGTCTTTTGAGTGTCACTGTTGTGGACAAATGCATCATCATTGCACATTAATTTCATGACTTGATGAGTAACCTCAACTTAACTATCTCCTGATCTCTTTCTAGATCCTGAAGCCAGTTGTTGAAAAGAAGAGAAGAGATCGCATAAACCAAAGTCTCACTGAGCTGAGGAGTTTGCTGTTGAATCACACATCGGATCCAGTGAGTCAAGTCAAAAGATCACAAAAAGATGCTGCACGTATTTCTTTCATTACAATGATGAAAACAATTTTTTTGTGTTATCACTCACAGCGACTACAGAATCCTAAAATAGAGAAAGCAGAGATTCTGGACCTGGTTGTGGAATATCTTCAGAAGTGGACAGATGGAAAGAAAAGGAGCAATGGTTAGTCAAATGTAATGATTCATCAGCCCCATGAAATGAACTTGAAATGTAAATCTGTGTTGTAATCTTACACCCCTGTTTTCCCTCTCGCCTTCGTGTCTTGTCACTTGTTGCAGATTCTCCTAATGGTCAGACGAAGACTTGTGCTCCTGTGTTGAGCCTTCCTCCACTCTTCAGCATCCAGAGTGCAGGTTTCCAGCAGTGCATGTCCCAGCTGAGCAGCTACATGAGCAGAGTAACACCGGCACAGAGAACGAGCCTAATCGAGGGGCTGAAGCATCACACAGAGAAGCAGCTGGGACCAGATTTCAACCAGAATACGTCTGAGCTGCAACAGGAAGCCACGTCTGCGGAGGAGCCTTCCAGGACGCTGTTTCCGTCCCCCTCTCCGTTTCAGCCCAACTCTTGCTCCACGCCATCCCACGACTACCTCTCCCCCCCCTCTTCCCCCTGGTTCTCTCCTTCTTTCTCCACATATGCCAGCTCTCCTCCGTTCCCGTCGTTCTCCTCTCACTTCTCCTTCCCCCCTAGCCTGTCACCTCCATCTTCCAACACCTCCTTCTTCAGTTTCTCGCCCACGGCCCCTCACACCAGCCCTGCTGGCACCCACTTCCCACCACCCTGGGCCCCGAGACCCTCTCCACACCTTGTGCCGAGGGAGGGGTCAACACCGAACTCTTCTTCGTCCGTGTGGAGACCCTGGCTTTGAGGAGGAGGTGCAGAGACTGACAATCTGAGAACAGCAGAGTTAAACTTGAATGTGTGGATGAGAAGTTGAACTACTCTTCTGCAATGTACAGTGTATATATTATCAAATGTTATATATTTTATATTTCTCTTGTGAATAAAACTTGTATTTGAATCTTACAAAGTCTCAGTTTCTGCATGTATCTACTGTATCTATGTCACATATATATGGAAACATATGAACACATTGCAGGTTTAATAATCACACCCTCACCACATGACTGTCCATGGGACTACTTGTCATTTATGATTGTGACAAATTCAGATTGAGGCCCACAGATCAGGATTCAACAAGGTCGGACACAATACATTTTCTCCAATATTACATTTTTTCAACCCGTAGATAGAGTGGAAAAAGTCATTTTCCTCCATGGTTTGAATCTCAGTCCAGATACCTATCCAGTCAGTCCTTGTTGGAGGCTCAGACTGTGACCATTACATCTTTGTAACTGGCTGCCATTAAAACAAATATTTGTTTTGTACCAATAAATGAGCTGCAACGTTACCAAAGTAAATTTCTAGAGGAGCAGTCACTTCCATCAGCAAAGATGTTCTGAATTATTCGTGCCACCTTAGTGCGACCAAATGGCTGGAAAGCTCCAAAATACATAGAAGATCAATCAATAAATCCAGTTTTATTTGCATATTAACAAATCAGAGTTTGTTTAAAAAAACTTTTAACAGGTGGAAAAATGTAGAAACCTCAAATAAGAAAAACGACAATACTAATTCATTTTGGCTTTAGGTTTCCTTACTTAAAAACAACAGATAAAATAAATAAGTCTGTGGCTCTGCTCATTCTCATCCCATTGCTCTGTGTCTGATGGCCATTTTATAACTAGTACAATATATGGATATAAAATTAAAAGACATTAAAAAAAACAAAAAACATGAAAATTAAAAATATCTTTAATCCCTTGGTGGTTTGGGGATACACATCTCATCTGTGGGTCTTGTGTGGAGAAGCCGGCCAGTAATGTGTTATGAAGAGCTCAGGCACTGAAGGGAGACGCCTGCTAATTTACACATCAGAGTCTGTGTACAGGTGTTAAAGACTTCTGCTGCATATGTGGGAAAAGGTTTTGTAGAGCTGTTGTAGGTCGATGAACTGCCTCAAGTGATGTGCCCCCCCACCCCCCCTCTGCTCGAGGCTCCATTTGCTGCTCCCAGGACAACGTGCCTGATTTTCATACCCAAATGTCAGCAGTCGAGTTGCATTGTGGGAACCACAGATAATGGCAGTCTTTAACGCCACACGTTTTCTTCGTTGTCCAAATGTGCTGCCGATAAATGCTTTCCAGGTTCTAGAGCAACTTTAAAACTTTTAGAAAAGCCGTCGCCTATATAACTGAAAACTTCACTGGCTTATGGCAAAGGTTAACTGTTAAGGTCAAGTGAGAACATATTCTATTGTTCTACAAACATTTTGGGTATCTCTTGATAAATTCATATTTTTTATTTCAAATGAAAAATTTGTGGCATGTGCAGAAGATTTCCACATATTAATGTCAGCGTGGTGTTTGTTTGACTTCACCATCTGACCAATGGTTCATTAATAAATAATATAGTTAAAAAAGTTTCTCAAACAACCCCCACATCGTTCCGGTTGTAAATACTGAAGGTGAGAAATGAGAGACGCTTCTCACCAGTTCCTCAAACAGCAGTCAAACTGGGAGCTCCTGCCACTGACTCATGTTTCCACGGAGCTGCTGCAGATTAGTCAGGACGAGAAAACAAAAAACCATAATAAATCATTTACATCCCGACTGTGGAGAATGAGCCCCACAGCATTTTGTCAGTGTGTTTGTTCAGCAGCATTCCATCTTTTGCTTGTTAACACATTATTCTTTACAACCAGAGATTTCTTTTGTGTTAGCTGTGCAAGTGTCAAACCTGAAAACCCCAGACAGTTATATAAATATACATTTTATACATATGGCACATTTCTAAACAATATTAGAAAGAAGAGAAAATGGATTGGATTGTATAAATAGATAAATAGGATTAGTCAGGGTTAATGAGAGCCAGTGTCAAGGTTTCATAAAATGATTTAAGAAGGGATTTAAAAAAAGCTTGATAATTTGTCTAAATTCAACAGGGAGGGAATTCCATAATGTGGGAAGTCTTACTCTTGAGGCCCAGGCCCAATTTGTGACAAGGTGAGAGCTTGGAGTGACCAGCAGGGCTCTGTCGGCAGATAAATAAGTTTAAAAGTTATTTGTGTGAAAGGTCATTTAAGGCCTTTAAAGTGAGCAAAAGACTTTACAAATAAAAACAAAATTGAACAAGGAGCCCACACGGTGTCAGACCTCACCCATCGGATGGCACAGGGGTCCCTGAACCACAGTCTTTTCTCATTGAGCTCAGACAAAAATCTGAATGACCTGGTCACACTTTTGCATTTGAGCCAAATCCAATCTTCATGACATTTTGTACTTGTTTAGATATGGCAAAGCTGCAGAGTGCATCTCTGAGCTACAGTGAAAATTGGTATAGGTATTTTCACAACAATCCAATTTCTCCTGCAATCTGTATCAAAGGTTTCCATTGAAGGTGTCCTAAAACATTTTTAAATCGAGCTCTGTAGTTTACAGAATGACGTGTGAATATGGCAGGAAACTTTGGACAGATTTTAGCTCTGTCTTCAGCTCCGAACGTTCAAGAGTAGTTTCAACCAAAGTCAGAATTAAAGTGTTATAGTTAAATTATATTTGAAAAGGCTGCAGAATACACATATCTCTAAAAAGATTCTTGACCATTTGTCTCTGTGTGTGTCAGTTGTAGTGAGAAGTTTACAATAAACATAACTGTTTTACAATGGAATTCATTGGATAAAAGTCAGTGATAAATTTTACCTTAAGGCTTTTATTTGCAGAAGATAAAAAATTATGTGGGAATCATCAAATGTGAAAGTAGTTGGTTGTTGAGATATTTTAACCTAGGTGACCAGCAGAGGGCAGCATTGACACAGTAAAGACTGGTGTGGTGCTCTCCATCCCTCACTGACCCTACTCACTGTGAGTGGAACAGAGTGTGGGGGGTGGGGGGGAACTAAACAGAGGATGTCATTCAGTTGTTGCACCAACGATAAGCCCAAGATTCACCATCATCAATCTTCTGAGTTTTGAGCTCATATTTATCTCATGATCACATCTCTATTACGAGCTCTGACCATCTCCAGCACAGAGGCACCAAAGCATTGGGCCTGACAAAACAGAATTCATCACATGATAGAACACGTCTTTGGATAATGATTACCCCCCCCCCCCCCCCCCTTTGCACTGAAGAAGCTCCCGCTCCCGCTAACAGTGCCATTAGTTCTGAGGCGGCCATTATTCGTTGTCAGAGAAATGAGAGGGCAGACACACGGTGGGGGGGGGGGGGAGCCTGATGCCCCACACTGTCTCTGCACGTCCTGATCGCTCTGCACGGACGTATGAAAGCAGAGAAGGTCGCTCAGGCTGCAGAGGACCGCTGCTGCGGCACGCCACATAATTAATAGGGAGAGAGATCACCCCCTTTGGAATGACCTGACAATGGCTGAAAACTCCTTGGCATTTTCTCAGGACACGCTGATTAGAGCTGATCCTGTTACCCTCTTTAATCACTGTTTTTGTTTGCCATGAATGCGCCCAGGCATTCCTGATGTGAGCTTGAAAACCCCGGGATGTTGTTCTGCAGAGATGTCAGAGGTTTGACGTGGCCTGCCGAGGCCCTGCGAATTCTTTCGTGCTGGTGCATTTCAAATATCCAAACGCTGAGACGGGCCTGGTGTCAAGCGTTTTTCATCACACATGTGCACACTTGTACGGTTTTTAAGTATACACGCCAAACAGCGAGAGGACGTATTGTACTGTGCTGGTATGTTCCACAGGACAAGTGATCATCATGGCTTGTACCAGACCTTAAATATCTGCTTTACTTCCCAGGGCTGGTGCTATTAATCTGTCTTATCTGATGTTGTGTTCACTTAAAAATAAGAACTTTTAGAACCAGCTCTGTCCAGGGTGGCCTCTGAACTTTTCCTAATTTAAAGTATTGAAGGGGATAGTGAACACAATGTGAGCAAATATACCAACAAGTCATTTGAATCCCCCCTAACATTTAAAATACTTGACTCATCAATAACTGAGTTACCATTACTACAGTTACAGATTTAGTTTTACTACTGATATTTGATTCAGATAAAGGTGTCAGTATGATAAATCTAATGCTGTTTTGGTTAAGGAGGGTGTTTTCATCAGCAGCTGTTTGTTTGTTAGTTTGCAGGATTATGCAAAAACTACTCAACAGATTTCAATGAACATTTGTGTGTGTGTGTGGGGGGGGGGGGGGGGGGGGGGGGGGGGATCCAGATACATTTCTTTTTCACTTTCTTTCACATCGCAAGGGGGGGTTTTCAACATGTTCCTTGATTTTTTTATAATTATTAGCATTATTGTTATTATTGTATTACAATAAAGGCTTAAGGAAAACAAGACAGAAAATGTGATATGTAATAACTGAATACAAATATTACATATTTTTCTTAACAATAAGCATAATACTAATAATACTAATAATACTACTACTTCTAATAATACTAATAATACATAAGAATGCACTGTAAGGTTTACAAATTGGGAAGCAGATTATTTGACATTTCCTCGCTCTCTTCCTCCCTCCTCAGGTCTTATTGATTCGACAGAGTGGATCATTTGCACAGAGGGCAGAATTTACCGACGTCTACACAAAGAGCAATTTTGCAAGATCATTCCAAACTGATTTAGGTAATTTTGATAATTTATCCTTTTTCCAGAAGATCTACCCAGAGCGAGATCGAAGAAACTTGTCCACGTTCAGTGTTTGTCTTTACAAAAGCAAATGGCTCTAATCTACTCGAGTGATTTTCTAAACTTTGTACTCAAAGTGTCTCTAACCTGTGTGTTTGTGTTGGAGTGACCGCGCATTCTTCTGGAGTTGAGTCAATTTGTTTGACTAAGCTCTGTTTAGCAAGACAATCCATGGATTCAGTGCTTTTTATCAGTCCGATTGAAGGACTGCTGCAGACTCAGTCAGCATCCCCGGAGAAGCACTCCTCATTCTCATGGCATGACAATACCAAAGAATGTAGATCTGTCACTACCCACAACTAAACATCATTTTTTCCTCTCTTTCATTTCTCTCTATCTCGCTCCCTCTCTTTGGGAGCTGCTTTGAAGTAAACAGGGAAAGGATCCCAGACTGTAGCAAATTACCTGAGGACTGAAACATTTTTGACATAAGTCCTGAGAGACGAGGGCGAGCCACTTTTCCTGGCGGCCTCTTTGGCGTTTTTAATCTGGGGCTGAGGGAGACAGCAGTGCTGACAGAATGATGGGACAGCTGGATGAGCTTCCAGGCAGCAGGCAGGAGAGAAACCAAAGGGCCACTGCAGACGTCTGCAAACACAGCAGAGCAGGGCATCGGACCTGGAGCAGGACGAGCGCTCGCCTCCTCCATCTCAACAGCTTGAGTCGCAATCATGGAGCTTGAAATTAAATATAGAAACGATTTGTTTTAATCTAATTTTAAACACAAGGCCTCACATCTTCATGATCATCTATTGCAGGTCGTGAGGATGAAGGTTTGTTAATATCTTCCCCAAGGAGGTTATGATGTCATCCCTGTCGTTTGTTTGTTTGTTTGTTTGTTATTTAGCAAGATAACACAAAACAGATTTCAACAAAACTTGGAGGGAGGATGTCGTACAGATCGGGAGAGAACCCATTAAATGTGTGCGTGGATCTGGATCAGGGCTTGGATCCAGGATTTTTTTTTTCACTTCTTAAACATACCAACATTTTCACATATTTATCATAATTCATTGATCTTGATGAAAAATTATGACATGTTTAGGGGACTGATATGAATGTTTTCAATTTATTACAGCTTGATTTGTTTTAAGGGCACTATTGGGTCTCAAGATTAAGATTAAAATGCATTTATTAGTCCCAAACACATGCACAGACATGCACAGGCACACTCATGCACGTAGGGAAATTTAACCTCTGCTTTTGACCCATCTGGTGCAGGACACACAGAGCAGTGAGCGACCATGTACGGCGCTCGGGGAGCAGGTGTTGGGGGAGTAAGGTGCCTTGCTCAGCGGCACTAGACAGGGTAGGGAGAATCCTCTTGGATTTTTGGACAGATCAATCCAGGTTCGTCTTTTTGTTGTTTCTCCGTGGAGTCGAACCAGAGACGAACCACGACAGAGGGATTGAGCTCTACTGAGTTCCATTGGAGTTATTTGTTTTACAGGGCTCCGAGGATGACAGTGTTGGTAGGTGCACCAAATTGATATATTGTATATAGTTTTTTTTGCAGCAGATATTTAGTTTTGAGTACTAATTCCTCCAGGGACTTTAAACGACACACAATGGGGCATGAGCGGTCATTCAATTCGGCCCCTCTGTGGACAAAGAAATCAGAAAATCCCACAAAATATCTTCCCAGGAGCTTCGTTGCCGTGACCATCGTCCTTAAAGCAGACAGGAAGTAACCTGAGCCGAACAGGAGGGAATCGAATCAGACATTGCAAGCTTGTTTTTCAGGGCAGGACAATTATATTTGACATAAGGAGCTTTTCTGTCATGCATCAGTGCTCTCCACTTTCAGGGGCTGCTATCACGTTGGTCCGGCAGTGTGCCTTTCTTCCTCTCAATTTTACTAAGTCATCTCAGAGGAAATGACGAACAATGGCCGCCTTTTCAGAGCTCCTGTGACCTCTTTCTTCCTCAGGGAGGTCGCTGCAATCAGGTATTCAAGAGCGTTTTGTGATTATTGCTCCTTTGCTTTGCCCACGTTGTTGAATTTCTGATCTTTTCTGCGCTGCTTCAAGATATCTTTGGATTCACAAGTGTAGAAATAGGTTCTCTCATGGTTTCATCAAGTTGCAACTTATTTTAAACCTTTGCTTTGATGAAGCCAATTTTTATATTATTTTACTGAAAGGTTTCAAGAATCACCCTGCTCCTGCCAGTGTATTCTTATTTTGTGTTTGAGCTCTGGATCTGTCTACTTTGTGTCTGGGAACTGCATCCTCCTCAGCCTTTTCTGACCTTATCGTCCCTCCCCCCATGGGTGGGCTGTGACCCTCGCTAGCCTGCAGCCACCACAGGTTACTGACTCTCACCCTGCAACGCTTGTAATCCCTGGGATGTACCTCACTACACACTGTGCTCTTTGCCCTTTTCCAAAATTCAGCAGGACCCCGACAGGTCGCAGGTCATTGCACCAAACTGAAGCTGCAGATAAAAATAGCCACTGATACATATAGGTCATCTAAAAATGGTCGCTCCTGTCCATTCTAATTTGAGAACACATTGTCTCACCAGCAGTCTTTTGGGAACTTTTGACATTTTGTCCTGATGTCACCAGACACAGGAGTGAGAGGCCGTTTTGTTTTGCAGTGGAGGCTCGATGATGAGGACGTTTGTCTTCCTCATATGTAACCTCATACTGCTGAGAAAATGTCAGAGTGGACATCAGATTCTCTGGGGCCCTTGAGGGGCCCCACGCACTGACAAGTAGAGCCGTCTGTCCTTATCTCCACCACGTAAGAATTCCACGTCTGCAGCGTCTGAAAACAAGATCTTGAACAATGTAGGTCAAAAGTAAGACAGGTCTAAAATTAGTCTCCTTTGTGATTGTGTTTGACGTTGTCCTCATTTACCGTAGTTTTAATATATATATAATATTCTAAGACGAGTGATAAAAGACGACAGGAACTTTTCTTCACTGCATAGATTCCAAATTTACCACCCGGGGAAAAATCAGAAACTGATGTTCCCGGATGAACAAACAAATCAAGCCAGCACACATGTTGTTTTTGGATCTATCTCTGAAGCATTACCAGAGTGGAAAATATTTCTTTTTTATTGCAGTGTCATGAGCTGACACCTGGCAGGCCTGTTGCAGATGAGCATGTGCTGTGTGTTGGGGATCTGGGGTTTCCCGCTGCAGCTCTGTGCAGGAACAAGCTGTGAACAGGAGCTATAACAGGAAATTACATACCTGCATTGCCAGTACCTGCACCCTTCTGTGCTGGTAGTCACCATTAGGAGCGCTGTGAGGGGTGTGATTATGTCACTCTGAGCAGGGACGGACAACAGAGAACTAACACTTGATCATGCCTATTCATTTTACTAGGTTGATAATCTTTGTTTTTTCTCTACATGAAAAACCAATTTGGCTTTGACACGGAGCCCAAAATAATGAGTGGCTGCAGAGGGCGCTGTTGCTCAGTTAAAGTTCCATAGTGTTGCATTAATCCTCCAAAACAGCTCCACCCATAGGTACACTGCTTGTATTGCAGGACGAACTGTTTTTGTAACTAATCTTGTAGCTGTAGCTCCAAGCTCAAGCTATAAAAAAGATTTAGCAAAATACAATATTTGTCTAGTGACATTAGAGAAACTAGACTAGATTTTAAACGTTCCTCACTTTGGTTTGTGACGAAAAAATCGTTGCATTTTGTGATCAGCCAAATGAGCCAATGCTTTCATGCTAAGATGCTAAAGCTGGTGACCATGGTTGACATTATGATTGCTTGTCTTTGTGATCACGATGACAGTCGGACTCAAAGCACCACAGCCGTAGACTGGGCTGCTTTGGTTTAATATTGTTTGGATTGGTGCCACAGACAATTCACACCAACTGACATGGATTGATTTATTTTACAGCGACATGGCTTTTCAAACTTTCTCTTTAACTCAACGAAGGCCTGCACCTTCACTGTCTCCCTTACTGTCTGTGATGCATAACTAGTGACGTCCGAAACATCATGACGGTGCATGCTGAAGGGGCCGTGTGGGCCAAGACAGTCGATGACGCAGTGTGCAGTGCAGGAATCAGCACCTTCGGACAAGAAAGAACCACATCTGTCTATTCCACGTTACAGTCAGAGATTCACAGAGGTGGACTTATAAGATATAATAAAATATAATGATAGTTTAGGTCTTATAATGTGTAGTTTCGGGAGTGGTGTGTTGCCGTTCAACTGTCTCTGGGTGTTTCCTCTTAGATCTTTGTTGGATCTGTGCGCCATCTCAAAGCCGCGGCTGCATTGAAGGGATGAGCACACTATCACCTCCTGACAAGTGTTGCGTGAGACGGCGTGTGTGTTGTTTATCAGAGCTTTTCTCTACCCTCTTTTCATCCAGCTCCATATTTGTATGTTCTTCATAAAACACAGATGCCCCCCTCTTGAATAAGACGAGACTTATCTGTCATTCAGGCTCCTTCTTCTTTCCCCCCTGTGGTCTAGATGCACGGACCACCAACCTCAGCTCCCCACAGGAGTAAAGACGGCGAGATATGATGAAACAGATCAAATTCAGCTCGGAGCTACGGGACCTGGTGGTACTTTGTCTGGCCCATCTTGATCAGCCTGATAGAGCGCCACGATAAGTAAGATGAAAGTGCCCTGTCATCAGCTTATTTCTTCTTCTCTTTTCAGCATCACAACAGGGTGTTCTGACAACAGTTCTGCATGTTTCAGAGGTAAAATAGAAACATGGTGGCTTTAATGAGGGAGAATGATGGTTGCAGACGTCTACTCCCTTAGTTATCGGCCTCATTGGCTCATCTGCTTTCATATCCATAAAAACCATGTGTGTGTGTGTGTGTGTGTGTATGTGTGTTAGTGTGTATGTGTGTCCGCATTCAGCATTACACAGTCTCTGGACCCCTTAAAAATCGTGGCTATCAGTGAACTTTTCGTTCTGATGCTCTGTCAGATTGCAGCGGGTTCCAGGAGTTCCAGTTTCATGCCGGCTGTGATTTGTGAGCGAGGCAGTGAAGTCCGGAGCACCGATGCCAGAATGGTAGATTTACACTCTCCACCCTGAAAACAGCATTTCTTCAAAGTTTTACTTTATGTGTCTGAAGCAGCGTATCATCTTATTTTTTTATTACAATGCAATATCACCAGCTCTTGTAAATCTTATATTCATTTAGAGACACTATTTGGAAAATGTGTTTTCTTTTCTTTGAACTCTGGAATATAACAGGAATATCAAAATCGTAAAGAATTTTGATTTAATACGTTTTCTTGAAGTCCACTAAGTGCTTAAACAAGAAACAGTTTGTTTGTGACGTTTTTGTAAATTTTACAAGAAACAGATCTTGTAAAAATGTTTAGACATATATATATATATATATATATATATATATATTTATAGTCATGAAATGTATAAGTTTGTGTGATATGGTGCAGATTTTATAACGACTTAATATTTCCTTTTATTATTCTATTAAAAGAGCTAGACAGTCCTGTGTTGGACTATCAGGCCTTGGTGGAGGTCTGTGCTATTCAATGTTTGATTATAGTGCTTCTGAAACTTTGAATGAATAGGAATGGACATTTACTTCTAATCTACTATTTCTACACTGTACACATATATATAAAGTTAGAACTTTAGATTGTAGCAATGTTTGATTTTAATATTTGCATGTGTTGTTTACAACTGGTGTTTCCAGTTCACAGCCTGACAGCTTGCTTGTTGACACAGCAGAAGCTGTGGATGAATGTGTAATGTCTGCAGACATTTAAACATGCTCCTATCAATGCTGTTATGATTACACATTTCATCTTTCTGGGTCAGACCAAAGGAATGAGGTTGTCCCTGTGAAAATAAACATTAACTGCACAATGTATTACACACCGACAGTAAAACATCCACCTATGACAACATAAACCCTCACCTATCTTCCTCCAGGGCTCGGGATTGTAACGTCTGTTGTGATTGGTCACCACAGGTGAGGCATGTTGGGGATACAGCGTGCCTTTCTACTGCAAGAAAACTGTCTTTGTTTGTCTCTGACAGGGGGAATGTGTGGCTAAGCATCTCTGTGGCACTTTGAGCGCTTGGGATGAGTCCCCTGTATTTTCCTAATGTTCTCCGAGAAGCACTTTGATCTTCCCGAGCAGGTGGGTGTCAACTCTCTGTGAGAAGGGGCTACAGCTCGCCCTGAGTCATTTCTCTTAAAGGCAACTTCAAGCCACATCCATACTACTGTGTTTTCATTTGAATACAACATTTTCATATTAAACAATCTCTGTTCACACGAGCGGTTTGGTTCTGTATCAGTTTTAATCGCCGTCCACACCAACACACCCGAAAACATATATCATGTGACCACTCACGCGCACACTGTACATGGGCATGCTGGTGTAAACAGGACACAGGAATTGTCACAGATCTCTCAAATAATAACTTGTCTCCTACACATGAAAGCACTTGTATTATCGTATAATGCAATATTTAACTGCACAACAGCTGTTAGCAAAGACAACAGGGTCAGCACGGATGTAATTTGCTGTCCAAAATGAGTTCTACACTGGTATCTGAGGCCAAAGCCAGCTGATTCCCTCTGGGAGAGGGTCATGTGATTGGAGCTGAAGGCTACATTCTCACTGAAAGATCAAATCAGCCAGTATCATTTTTTCCAAACATCTCAGTTTCTGCCCGTCCAGACTACGCAGCAGATTTTCAAACTAAAACGGGGTCAGCACCATTTCCAAACCTAGTCTACGCCATAGAGGCTCTGAACCCCAGACTAGTGTGTGCACCGGGCATATCTGAGTTAAAAAAAAACTAAACGAAGTAGCCTCAGGGTATTTGTCACATAAAACCATGCAGGACTGAAGCTTAGAGTCAATATTAGATCATCATTTTACTCCTGACTCCAATTTTATAACTATGCGGATACTTTTGACTTATTTTCTTAATCAAACTGGGTATAGTCTTTCTTTTCCCCTACAAATGTTTCTGGTTTCATAACATGGAGCCGTTGAACTGCCTTGTTGGCAGCAGGTCTCCTGATCTCCTCACTGATAAATTTGAGCCCAGTAAAAACACACCTGGGTTAGTGGAGGACAAGAGCCAAGCAGACAGAATAATGTGAGCGAGCACAGTAAACACCATAGCGAAGAAATAAATGGCTCAGCACTCAAACACTGGAACATCTGACCAACTCCCCAAACTATTCTTTTGGCTCTCCGGGCTTTGAAGTCTAATTTCTGCCTACTGAAGCAGACAGTGGTGATATCCTCTCGGTCAAAGCATGGGAAATGAACTTGGAAAGCACAGGTGAAACTCTAGAAAGCCTGAATATGATATTTCCTGTGTGTTCAGCCACTCTATTATTGGCCAGATCAGTAGGCTGATTAGTTAGTGGGACGTGGAGAGGAATGCATGAGCGGGAGGAAGAGGAGGAGGACAAAGCATCATCAACCCCCTCCCTGTGTCCAACAAGTGGTAATCCATGTCTTCTTGTTATAAAAGCCGTTGAACAATGAAAGTTTCTGAATAGACTATTGAGGGAAAGAATAAAGGTTAATTTCTAACATAATACTATTACTGCTGTTGTGCAAAAGCCTCCCTCCGTGTTCTGCAGGTGTCAAAGGCGAACTGCGGATAAACTCCTCAGCCAATATTTCCTGCAAGTCATCTCTGAAAACAGCTTTAGACTGCATATAAAGACGGAGGACATGACACCTCCCCAAGAGTGAAGCCGCATAATCTTGATCGCCCCCTTGTGGTGGACTGCAGTATAGGTTGCAAATCCTGTTTTCGTCTTTCACTGTAGGAAGTTCTTATGACACAGATTTTTGATCAAGTTTGGGTTTAAATTGTTATTTGATGCTATGCAAACAGGGTTAAATGTCTTGATTGACAGCTGAGACTGACTCAGCATTGGTTGAGCGTGTGTATCGATGGGATCTCGTTACCACGGTCAATACAGCACGGACTCTGGCTCCAAAATGATGTCAAAACCACAAGATGGCAGCACCTTTAGCTGTGATATTTTAGCTTAATTTTTGTGTGATGGGAGGAGTTGGAGACACATCGTCCATGTTTAATTACAATGTTAGCATGCTGACATTAGCATGTAGCATGTGTATGTGATAGCTTTATTATTGTGATCTAATAAAATCTAAAGTAACTACTTGAAATAACTGCATTAACAATACAATATTATAACATCTAACTTACCTTTGAAGGGTGAATCTTCTATGTGTTAAATGCTCCTCATGAGTCTCAGCTTATCACCTGCGCTGCTCCTCATGCTCAGGTTTTTTTCCTGGTGCCTTTGATACTGGAGGAAATGCCGGCTTTAGCAAAATAAAGGGCCTGCTCCTGGCTAAACTGATTCACCTCTGTGTATGTGATAAGCTGGAGAAATCATCAGTCACCAGCAGCACCTGGGATGAGATGTGATTATATGGGTCCGTGAGAAGGTTTCTACAGATTGTAAAGCTTCTCTTAAACACTCTTACAACCTCTTACACTTAACTTTCATGACTTAATGGCCTGCATGCTCTCTTATAAACACCTTAAGATGGCAAGAATAAAAAAAGCTGTACACCCTTCGAGTGATATTTTATTGTTTGGATGTTTGTGTTAACACATTAACACACGCTCCATTACTGGAACACTGGTTTTGTACCCTTCAATCGTCTTATGTGATGTGATTTCTCGGTGAATGCTGTGGCTTGGCTGTGTGAAACCACCCGGCTCGCTGCCTCTGTAGTGGAGTGATGTGTCTTTCCTGGCCAGGGGATTTCCTCCTTCCAGAAGCACTCAAAGTTATTACTGTGGAGGAGGATCTGAGCTCGGCTGCTACGTGTGTTTGAAGTTCCCCACAACATTTCACAGCGCTAACGCTCCCAGAGATCACAGCGGCAGCAGTGAGCTCACACTGAAAAGTCAATAGCATCTTTTTACCCTTAATAAATGTCAGATTTAATGTGATCAGAGGTCACAATCATCAAAATAGCTTTATAAACTGTCTGAATTCACTTTCATCCACATTGTATATGATAGACCCATCCACAATATATGTATAAGGGATGTAATTATGGATTGAATGTTGCGTTTAGAGTTCAACAGATTACAGGTCTATTGATTCACATTGATTCCTCTGAAGTGGTTTTGTGTGTTGGCTCGGGTTCCTTTCTGTTCTCCAAAACAACTGGAGCTCATGCGGTGCTCTTGGATCACTTGTGCCTTGGAACTCGCCGGGACTTGTTTCTGTTTAGCCCTGTGATTTATACAATTTAACCATGTAAGAGCTACAGATTAATGTACTATCGGGCAAAGCCTTGTTTAAACTCTAACTGTGTTGCTGTCTTAGGAGATTTCCTGTTCACAGTTACTAGTCACACTTAAATGGAAAATTGTTTTTGCATGTTTAATTTAAGGATTATTTGACACAAACTGATCTGTGCACCGTGCGAGAGGAATATCCCACTTAGACTAATAGAATTAAATACAACATCCCTCCCCATAAGACAAACATGTATTTTGCTGCTTGAGATTCATTGATATGATGCAAGAACAGAATATTGGACTCAAAATTGGTTTCATTCATCAACCAGCCACGGAAAGTTGCTCACCCATGCGCAACCCCCCCAAAAACCTTTCTCTCTTTGCTTTGTTTTGTGGCCATTTCTCTTTGTCCACTGCTCAGATAGTGTTCCAGGAACGTCACACATAAATACATTCAAGAATACGTAATACAAAGAGTAACTATTGACCTTATTTGCCGGTTGATGTGTCCAGTCAAACACTTTACAGAATAATGTTTTTAATGGTGATCTATGGGAGTTTTGGTACTGGGGCTGTCCGTGTCACTCTGATGATCTGTTGTAGATGTTGTTCAGAATTAACTGCAAAGACTCTAGTGATCCTTTTTCTATGTCAGCCCGATCGTCGGGTCAAAATTTAAATTTGTCCAATAATCAAACTGTGTTCAGACCGATTGCAAAGTCAACTTTGGGCCAACAACCTTGTATAAAAAGTCAATGAAAATATGTGACTTGGTGAAATGAGTGAGCAGTCCTCAGGTTTTATATGAATCTGCTAATTTTAAGCTAATATATATAATAATAATAATAATAATAATAATAATAATATATATTGACTTTTAACTACACATGGTTCAGTGGTTACATTTATTAAAAAAATGTGAGGCCAATTTTCTCTTTGCTTGTAACATAGACAGTATATAAAGACGATGTTCCACTTCCTCCCACCATCCAGACATGAAGCCAAAGTATCTTGGATACGAACACCGCCATCCTTTACTTTTGAAGCCAGTACTTTGACTTGTTAGTTTTGTTCCATGTCCCATCTGCTAACATGGAGGAGGTGGGATGTAAGACCTAAACAAAAGCCGGACACCAGCTTGCGGTCGTGAGGTTTTGGCTTCACTATTCTGGTGCTGTTGTGTCGTCCATCTTTATTGACAGTTTTGTTCAGATTGGTCTTCTCCTTGCTGCACTACTGCAGGTGGCCACAGAAACAAGCTGGCAGCAGAATTGACTTGCTGCATCACACAGCTTCAGTAATCCATCTATGTTGAAGTCCATTTCTTCTCCTCTCACTCAAACTGTGAGTCTTTAAAGTGATTCAAGAAGGATGTGAAGAATGAGGGGAAATTCAACAGTTACCACTTTTTGGCTAAAGCTAGATACCTTTCTTTTAAAGAATATAAGGAATATAATCTTTAGGCCTTTCCCCTTTATTGATGGGACAGTAAGTGTGAAATGGGAAGAGAGAGTGTGAAGACGTATACGCAGACCACGCTTGTGGGGTGGCTGCACTACCAAAAGTTAGCCTAATTTGTCTCACTTTAATATTTAAAATAATGTTTATTATTTGAACTGAATAGCTTGACCAATTTTCCAGTTTTCAACATATCGACCACGAAACTATGTATACACAGAAAGTTATATCACTACACTCTCAAATAGCAAGACAGTTAAGGCTATTTGTCTTTAATATTGTTCTCCAATTATCTGCAATACACACAGAGACCAATCAAACTGTTAAAACAAGTTGCTGCTGCTTTCAGAATTATTAGGTATCTGTCTTTGGCTATGTTAGGGGAAAAGTTGTGTTAAGTTTCCCTGTTGTTAACACAAATCAAGCAGTTGCAGTTTTGGCCAAGGAGATAACAAACAACATCTCTCTGAGCCGTTAAGAATGTTCTGTGGTCGCGGGCAGCAATAATTAGAGGTATTCTCCGTGTTTGGACGTTGGCCAAAACCTGGCATTTCATCTGCCACTGTGAGTTTAAATGTATACTGGGTTCAAATGAGCCGAAATGGCCAATAGACATGCGAGGGTTTCACGGTACATTCTTCTCGCGTATCGTTTTTCTCCCCCCTGTCTTTAAGTCGCTCGCTCTAAGCCCTCTTTTCTCTCCTTCTCCCCTTGTTTTGTTATTTTACCTGGAGGTGCAGGTGTGAAAGGGTGAGGCCGTGGAAAAACATTCGATTCCGTAAGCTTGTCATGAAGGAATCTATTGACTGACCTCTGCATCTTGGCACACAATGACAAATGGGTTTGCAATTTTCCGCCTGACTGAGGGGCAACAAAGCACATTTCCACTTTCACCTGTAGGCAGAAAGAGTACAGTCTTTCTCTGTCATGCTCTTTAACCAGGCGTTACACAAAGCTGTGGATGAAGAGAGCGAGGCTTGTTTCTACTGTATCAAATTTTCACAAGTCCTCCTCAACTTAGGGAATCTTTGATATTTAGTCAAATGTTGAGTATGCATTCATTTATCAAACCTTTTATGTGACTGATTGCCATGAATCTGCATCGTTTGGGTTGTTAAGGTTTAGTTTTAAAGTTGGATCTCTCCTCATTTGTGGGAGCCATTGTTTTAATAATTCACTTGATAGGGTTTTGTAGGAAAAACATATAGGTGAAGGATTCAAACCATGTGTAGTCTCAAGCTGTGTTGTCTTTGTGCTTACTACTGTGCAACTTATAAACAATGTGAGATACCTGCTTGTTTTGTCAGTTATAGTTTTAATATAGTTACTTCCATAAAGGAGTTTATATTTTCAACGCTGTTTGTTTCTTAGTAAACAAGAAGTTTCACAAAAACTACTGAACACACAATCGTGAAACTTTATGGAAAGATGTGGTGTGGGTCAGGGGAGAGCCTATTAAATGTTCGTGCAGATCCAGTTTGAATTTAACTAACTTTCCTTGTGGTAAATTAAAAATATTTCACCAATTTCTCTGAGAATAATTCATGGGTCTTTATGATATTTTGTGTGACATTTGGTGCAGTTTGAATTTAAATGAGGCTGCTGGGCCTCGGTGGAGGTATACCCTCTATTGAAAGAGATATTTTGTGTTTTCAAGTTTTCATAAATCAGACTTATTTATTTCTGCTTATATGATTATATTAAATTCCTTTTTAATATATTTTCAATATTAACCATTTAACTATCAATGGATTATGCATGATAAAATGTATTCTCCAAATCTCATCTGTTTTAGATCATTATTTTCCTACTCTGTCTTTATAAAATCAGTTTATGAAACACTGATACACAAATAAGTTTGTCATCTTCACAAATCCAAATGTCAGAGAGGTTATACTAGGACTTTTCCACTCATGAATTATGCATCTATATTATTCAAAGCTTTTTATTTTATTTCATTGAAAGACCTCCAACTAATTTCTCAGCAGGCAGAGCTTCACACAGTTTAAGGCCCATGTCTCTGTGGGATACATCCATCTTGTTTATGAGTATATGCTGCATCGTTAACGACGGCGGGTAATTCCACGCCACTAACCAGTGTTTTCGCTGCTGATTGAATTGCTCCCAAAGCCTACAAGAATGTTTAAAGTGGGAGCTATGGAAATGAACCAATTGACCTTTTTTCTGACCCCAAAGATCTCCACGCCCTGTGGGAGCAGAAACTGCCAGGCGGCACCAGAGTCGGGAAATCAAAGGAACCTACGGTGTTATTAGTGCAGCGGCACCCTGAGACCCTCTGCCACTCCTCCACAGCATGGCCTCCACTCACACATTGTTGTCACACAGCTTAGATTTCAACACCAGGACTTAATTTTATATTGACCACTGTCAACCTATTTACAGAGAGACCATGTTGGCTAATTTTATGGCCTGTCTTGGCTTGATTCTATGCTTGTATGAATGTTTGTGTGTGTGTGTGTTTGTGTGCATGTGTGTGCAGTGGTGGGGCCATCCAGCCGGGCAGTCCAGCAGGGCGATTATGTCCTGTAGGGATAACTTGTCATGGCGCTGAGAGCATAATTGATGCCTCATGCTTTTCAGGGGGCAATTATGGCGCCCAAATGTCAAGACCTAATTTGTGACTCTGTAATGTGGAGCCGTGGGCCAGAGGATGGGGTGACACGGCCGCTCACACACTGGTTTGGTCAGCAGATGTGAGGGGCTGGTTGGGAGTTGAAACTAGAGGCTGGAAGAGGTCGAACTCTCGGGGAAGGAGGCTAATAAGCATTTTACCTAAAACTTGAGACAAGTTAGTTTGGCTTCTTGAAATAGAGCAAATTTATACAACTTCATGTACTATGCTAATATTTTTTGTAAATTGACATATTTACTTAAAATGTAATCTATATATAAATATACATTTAATATATGAAAGTTATATGAATGTTTGTAAGTAAATCTGTTAAAAATGTGAATGAAAGAGTAAAGTATTTACATACTCTGCATAAGGGAGTGAAAGTCAAAAGTAACACAAAAGTAAATACTCAAGTAAAAT
The DNA here is from genome assembly GCF_947347685.1 of Pleuronectes platessa. Classification (NCBI taxonomy): domain Eukaryota; kingdom Metazoa; phylum Chordata; class Actinopteri; order Pleuronectiformes; family Pleuronectidae; genus Pleuronectes; species Pleuronectes platessa. Next base: position 9,821,744 of record NC_070633.1, read on the forward strand.
ACCTCACAGTTCTATATTTTTGTGCTTTTTATGTATCTTTGATTTGACAAAAAATTGTGTGAATATTGTTTTTTTGCCATTTCATTATCCCAAAACTTTTCAGAGTGTTCAGATCTCTTCAAAACCCTGTTAGATATTAATATATAGAACGTCATACAAATTATATAAATGTCTCCATATCACTTCTCACCTCTCGTCGACCTGCTCAGTCTCCAGTGCATGTTCAGATCAGGTTCAGATCCCTTTTATGAAGCAGAATACCGTCACTGAAGACGCACAACAGCAGGCCTCACTGTGCGGGCCTTGTTCGAACCGAGACACTGAACTCTGCAGGAGTGACAGTGCCTCCACTTCTTCTTCTCCTCCGTTGCGTTTCACCACAACACCTAAACACGGTTGTTTCCTGCTAAGGTCTCCATGGAGATGCAAACAGAGGAGCATATTTTCCACTGGAGCTGACAGCCTGTGATGTGGAGTGTCAGTAAATCAGGTATGCTGGTCTAATTGCTGCTTGTGGAGAGCGCGCCACAAAATCCTCTTAGCTATGACACTAAAAATGACTGAACTCAAACCAGTACAATGCATCAGGTGTGAAAGACTATTTGGCCACAAAACATGGATGATTGATGGATGGATGAGTGGAAGAATAGATGAATGGATGATATTTGAGCCCACTGGCTGCAGATTCGTCCCAGCTCTCTCTCCCTCTCTCTCTCTGGACTCAGATGAAGCCCAAAAGTATCAAGTGGATAACGCTATACTTACACTTCTGCCGTAATCCCCGTAAACACATAGGCAGCTCATAATTTGTGCGCACGGCAATTTACTAAGGAATATACAAACAACAAAGAGCCTGAAATCAATAGTTGCAGGATTCAGATGACACAAAGCTGCAGGCACCATCCCTGCGCAAACACACTCTTAGAAGTGGCCACAGCTTTAGAGCAACAGGTGAGCTCTTCGGCACCTCCCTCGTCTTCTGCGATGCAGCCTTCTAAATATAGAAATTATGCTCTCTGATAATTGGGGGCAGACAACAAAGCCGGCTGCATTTCCACCCTCCTCCTCCTCGTCCTGCTCCTGCTGCTAAGTTACATCCCCAGCTGACAAACAGCAGGCCTGAGATCAGAGTGTGTGAGCTGAGGGAACACCTGCGCTGTCTGACTGGACTGTGAGGATAGACATGGAAGATCAGTGACTTCCACACCTGCCCGTGGACCCATGCCACACACAGACACACAAACACACACACTTGATTGGGTTTCCTCGAGAGCCCTTTATGGTTGCTGCTGCTGCTGAGGAGGTGGTGAAAGTCAGGGAGTGTCCATTAAACGTGTCAGACGGCCCTCCAGAGTGGGTTCGGATGAGGGGTTTAAGTGTTTTCAGCAAGGGGCCGCAGACCACCTGGAGGACACCGGGTAGCGGGAACAAAAGCGTGTGTCTGAGGGCCCGGCGGACAAAAAAACTTGGGTTAAACAAGTGCCAAAGAGCACTTCTGGGCATCAGGTATCACAGGCCAGGATTTCCAGTGTGTTTAGAGACATGACCTTGGAAATGTCAAGGGGGGAGCGGAGGAGGTTACGCTCCTAGATCCGCACAAAGTCGGCTTTTGATGTCCACAAAGGCAATGGGGATGAAACTTTAGTCTTTAAGAAGTATTGCAAAAAAAAAGAGAAAAACCTTAAATCTATTATGGCAACACATTCTTTACCTGGGAGAGATGGGACGAGACAGGAATGAAGCACACCCCGTCCGTCACTTTCATGCTCGTTAACTTTCCTGAGAAGCTAAAGAAAGACGAGCAGTGACAGTATCTTTTAAAAACAAACAAACATCAGAACCTTTTTCATGTTGTAATAGGCTTGCGTGTGTTTACCTAGTGGACAGGGGATGTCCATGTGTGCGCGGGTTATGATACACTCGATGCTTTCATTAATCGACGACAGAAGCGAGTTGATGTTCAAGGTGTGCAGGTGGGAAAGTCCCGACGTGTCGTGCTGCAGACGGGGAGAGAGTTGGCAGCAGGGTCGACTCCCCGTATCGAGACAGCCCCCGACTGGCTCACCATCACACACACCAGCCAAGATCACAGGCTGCAGCCTTCATGCTTCAACACAGATCTGCTCCCAACCGTGGAGGAAACTGTGCACAGACACATGAGATAGTGGCTTTTGGAATATACATTTCAAATTCAGCGGCTTTGTGGCTCCAACATTAAAACAACCGTTCTATTGAACAATCGGACAAAAGCCTGGAAATGTCTGGACATAACAGAATAAGACTCATCTATCTATGAATTCCACAAACGTCTGTCTTTATGTGGAACGTATATCTCGTGAACTCTTCACCTTATCGCCTTCACACTTGATATGTGCAGTATTAACAGCCCGAGAAGGTGCATTGTAAAATTTGGTGTGATTTGAACATGCAATACTTTCTATATTAATAAAAACGTAGTGAACAGGCAAACAGAGCTCTGTAACACTCAGTGGGGGCAGAGTTGAACATTTCTTCTTCTAGGTCTTTGGGTAAACTACAGCAGTGGTTGGCAACTGGTTCAAACCGCCGGTCAAAATCACTGCAAGATCATTTAAAAAAAATGTTTATTCATCATATCGAACTGACGCAGGCATTCACGAGTGACCTCTGTCATCACTTCCTCTATTGCAATTGGTCTGCAAAGTAAGAGTACAATGTTCGTTTGGTTGCCGTAATGCTTTATATCGACCTGAGAGCTTTTATTTAGAAAATAAGTGAACTTGGATCTAAAGATTGTAATAACAGCAGTTCAGTATATCATTGAACCTTATATAAAAAGCATACACGTGAACAGTAATACAGCAAATTCAGTTTCATCGTAATAAAAACATTAACTATAAATTTCTTCATTGCAGATAAACCAGATAGGATGAACGCAAAGTTTTCTAACTTCACTCTGCAAATGACGATATATTGTAGAACTGTTTGAGGAGGACTCACTAGTGGAAAAGAATAATTCTGAAATTGCCCTGGGGCATTAACACAGTCCAAACAAACAGCCCATTCCACACTGGCAGGTTTAGAACAGGCAGTGTACTTGTAGATTTAAAGATGCCTTGGCCACCTTTGCATTCCACTGTTTAATAAGACATTTCAACAAGTCTGCAATCCTCAAACTGTCAGCAGAGGTTACTTAATCCTTATCGCTCTGACCTCCAGTTTTATACAGCTGCTAAAGCTGCAGGGCCTGAGCAAAAGGTCAGGTTTTATTTGGTCCTGATCGTGTCACTGTGCAGCCTCGCAGCATTCAGGAGGGGACGCTTTGAAGTTTTATGCGTGCATCGGGTCTTCGACTCGTCCCTCGACATAATGATGTCCATAAAGGAAGACAACATTGATCTCATAAGCAGGTTTATACGTTTAAACTCTAAGAGACGAAGGCTACGAGTAAAGTAAACATCTTTTCAAATATTGCGCTGTTAAAAGTCAAAAGTTGTTAAAAGGAGCCTATAACAAAGTCCCTTCTAATCATACAGGCTGACAAAAAGGCTTTTTAGTCACATTTGGAGCAATTTATTGTTTGAATTGTCAGTACGTCAACTTCAGATTCTGCTTAAAACACAAGTAACAGTAGTTTGGTTGTAATCACTGTCAAAAAGACAAAGAATTTCCTTAAAATTTGATTCACAGTTATCTTATTGTGATAAAATACATTTCAAAATTGGGGGTGTATTCCATATTTTGCTATGTTTCATATTTTTGGTCATATTACAGTGCATCACTGGATGCTTTTTTTTTTCAAAATAAAAGACTTAATGGTACAGTGTCTCAGTCTTTATGTAGTCGATACAATTTCTAGTGGTTTCTCTATATCGCATACTGTAAAAATATATTCTCAAATAAATAAATATATAACATAAATATATGTATCTAAAAAGGAATAAATAAATTGTTACACTTTGCTCTGTTTAAACAGGTCTAGACACAGGTAAGAAAAACAAAACAGAATTCCTTCAAAGTCCTTCTGAACAAAATGTGGCTCTCTGAAGCAGCAGCCAAACGAAAAGTACCAGGTTGTGATACTGCAGATTCCCACAGAGGCCACATGGACTGACTGACGTCTCTGTCCGACACACGACAGAGGAGATGCTCACTGACCATCCAGCTCCGTTTCCTATTCCGCGCAGGTACTTGTGAGGGTCGTCCGGCCTCCGAAACAAATGACCCCCCTCATGCCAAGCGTGCAGACATTCTAACCTGTCGTCCTGGCTGCTGAGAGATGGCCCGTGCATTCCTACAAGAGGCCCCCGGTACCTTTATCCCCTGCCGGCCAGGCTGCTGTCCACCAGCTTGCCCCGGCATCATCCCCTCCTGCGTCCCTCTCTCTCTTCTCTGCTCCCTGCCTGCGAGGGTTTTCAGCAGCTATTCCTGATCTGCACCAGGCCTCCCCTGCAGGTCTCAGCTGTGCCCCAGGATGTCTCTGTACAGCTCCGGTACACGGTCAGGGTCCACAGGCCTGGGCAGGAAGTGGGTAAATTTCTGGTGTCGCCTGGATTTAGTCCCATCCCTTGGTGTCCCATCTTTGTTTAATGCCACAAAATAACGCGTCCCTTTGTCTCCGTGCTTGTAGAGGTTGGAGGAGTATGTGTTGTACCAGTTCTCCTCAAACTGCTCCCTGAAGACACATTCGGCCGAGAGCTTATCCTGAAAACAAAGGAAGCAACACACGACACATGTCATCGTTTCTTAAGAGACATCTTCCTGAGAAATCAAATCCTCCACAAGGGAGAGGCCTGGTGTCATCCCAAGGACAGAAATGTGATGTGAATAATCAAAGGTGATACTTACAGAACCATACAGCTCTCCTTTGTTGTTCATGCCTAGATAGAGTCCGCTGTCCACCCCTCTAATGCTTATCAACCCAACAGCAAGACTTATGAATTCCAAAATACCTGGAGAAGAATAACACAGTTGTTCTGTACACAGTTTGTGGGAGATGAAAGAAAATGATCACTCATCCTGATTCAGCAGATTAAAGCAAAATTAATACATTTCAATAAAAAGCATTAAAGTCTTTGTTAATCTAAAAGTGTTATTTACTCTTTCCTTTCCGATGATTATTTCTATAACTACAGCATTTGTTTTATTATAGCTGCTGCTTACTTTATAATACTTTACTTAATTTATTTATATTTCCATGATAAAATATTGATCTTTACCAAAACGACTGTGGTCCTTCCTCGTCCCCTGCACTGTGCCATCCGGAAGCATTTCTAGGTGAAACCCAGTCCTGCAGTACAACTGTCTCCTCCTCAGGATCCCTTTGAGGTGCGTTAAATCCGCTGCGGTGCTCCGGGAGAGCCTGTCCCCGGGTACCAGGTGATCCCCCAGCAGCAGCGTGGGACTGTCCCCCAGAGGGCTCAGGAAGAAATGGGACCCGACGTGTGCGACACCGTCGATTCCGTGCAAGACGCCTCCAACTTCCCCCAGAGCAGGAGCAGAAGCGGCGGCAGCACCCATCGCGTCAGAGCTCAGTGGGTAAAGTTCAGTGAGAAGGTCCGGAGGGTGCGTGCTCTTGCTTAGTAGGCTACCTGCTTCCCACTGTCACTTATAGTGCATGTTTCCGTCCACCTCCTGCGTTACTGAGCTCACGACCCCGTGGTGCAAGGACGCGTGGACGCACGCGCTTCCTCTCCTCCTCTTATCCAGCATGAAACACTCACCGGGTTCTTGCACCGATTTCTCCCCCTGTTCTTCCTCCTTCTCTACCGCTGCGTCTTCTTCATCAGCTGGAGGTGCGGTTGCTCCTTATGTTGCATTACCTGTGCAGCAGTGGACGGTGATGCCTCGGCCCCTGCAGCTGAGGCGGATGGAGCGGTGCGGGCTGGGGAAACGCTGCAGTGCAGGTGAAGCAGCTCCGGAGAGGTTTTGCGCTCAAAGTGGCAGGGGTGGTGAGGCAGGTGCAGAACCACAGGACTTGTAATGGGCGGGGCAGTCACAGTTCAGACGTGCCCTGGCAGGGATTTTTCCTCTCTCTCTCTCTCTCTCTCTCTCTCTCTCTCTCTCTCTCTCTCTCTCTATCTCTCTCTCTCTCTCTCTCTCTCCGATGTGGGGGGCTTCCACCTCTGAGCTCTGACTTTATATTCTAAACCTCCTCATAGTAAATGTGTGAAACCTTAAATAAAAAGCAGTGATGAGACATGATTTTATAATAAATACATAAACAAATAATCCAATATTTCCTTCATGCACTCTCATGAATGTGACGCCCTTTAATCCTGGAGCGTCTTGGAATAGCAGAGCTATACCCACGGCGTTTCTCGCGAGCTCTCTGCACTGTGTGTATGTGTGTGTGTGTGTGTGTGTGTGTGTGTGTGTGTGTGTGTGTGTGTGTGTGTGTGTGTGTGTGTGTGTGTGTGTGTGTGTGTGTGTGTGTGTGTGTGTGTGTAAACAGACATGGCTGCCCTGCGCAGGCTGATCCCTTCATTCACCACCGGCTCCAGAACAGCAGCGCGGCGGCAGCAGCCCTCCTCTCCTGCGGCCAAGGCGCTCAAAGTCATCGCGGCCGGAGCGTGCGTCACCGGAGCTGCTTGTTCTTCTTATTATTATTGTTATTACTACCGGGGCCCGGTGGTCGGTAGACGCTCCGGACTGGGGAGCCGCGTCGAGGCTCGACTCTCGCATCTGCTGCTGCCGTCAGTTTCTGCCACCGACAAGGTACATTGGAGCAGACTATCCAGCAGTGGAGCTTTGGTGACAACACCGTTTTCTTCAGCAATAGAAAACTGCATAGATCTCTATGTGAGTTTCGGTTTCCGTGTAGGAACACAACGCTGATGACCAAAGAGAAACTGCATTTCCGGTCAATCTCCTCTCTCACGTCTTTACGCACGTACAACTACAAAGATAACAGTAATATACATATGCATGTTATTAATAATAACGATAAGGTCACTATCAGGAGCTATCCACGACCTTTGGTGCTGAAATGGCAAAACGACCCAAGGCATCTCCTATCACGTGACTTAATGATGGCTACCATTATTAAGTGTTTCGCCTGCTTTAGCTTCAGAACTATTACATACTACTTATGAAATGAAGAGAGAATATGTATAGTATAGAGTATTTATGTTCTTTATGAGGTGGACCACAGTGTGGTCTTATGCAAAAGCAGTGACCTGGAGCTTCGGGAAGCTTTTACTGTCAATTTGTGTCGCCACTACATCAGAGAGCAATTCATTTTTGATTGATTAAGATTAGCAACATGGTCATTTGCGAGGTCATAATACATGATGTTATTTCTAAAGTTGTCAGTATTTTTGGCAACTTCATGGAGCTACAGCTGTGGACAAAACAGACAAATGTCCCCTGAGATTAATTATTTTGTATAACTAAAAATAAGGATTATTTTTATAATCCATTTATCATTCATTCCAAAATTGTATTGGTTTGTCACTGTTCACTTCATTAGAAAGTAGTGAGCACGTTACACTTCATTACTATTTAATTTTTAATCATATTAAAAAGTGAAGCAGCAAATCCTCACACCAAAGAAGCTAAAGCAGGTACACAAGTGTGTTTATTGTAAAGCTCAGATTTAGGTCGATTTGCTAAATTGTTCCTTAATTTGTTGAAATCCTCGTCACGTCACAATAGCCACCAAAAGAGAAAGTAAATTAATTTAATTTGTTCCTAATGAAATGACTGGCTGGTGTAGCCGCCTGTCACTAACTGACCCAGCCTGCCTGAATGCAACCTGCCAGTGCTCTCACTGCTCATGACTGGAGTCCTCAGTTGGGGATGCATACGCTGCTAAAGGAGATAAAATAGCCAGAAGGGAAAAGGCCGATGGGAGGGGGTGGAATGAATTGGTGTGTATAGTTTCAAAGTGTAACCTGCTATCGCTAACTTTTCCTGGATTACCAACCCTAGCTTTAATCTACTGCTCACAAGGTGGGATGAGGTTAAATGTTTCACAAATCCAGCCACAAGTTTATAATGAGATGGGTGTGTTTGAGTTTATTGGTTAATCAGTGTCATCAAACTTCACGATGCAGAGAAGATTGAGCAACATTTTGACAAAACACAATGTTGGAAAATACATCTGTGGAGTTTAGGAACTTGTGATCTGCACTTTCTCATTAACTGACAGATTAATCCAAGTCATGACAACATTGCCAGGAAACAGGGAGATTTCTTTTTCTTATTCTGTCTTCCCTGTTGAATGTGTATTTGGCTCTATTAGCCAACACAACAGCACTTTGTATGACATGTGTTGACAACATTGACATGACTTTCACAGATCACAATAAACAAACATGTAAATAAGACCTGGCTTGTCCGCCTCTGTAGCTACAGGAGATTCCGTGTGCGATATCTGCAGGTAGGACGAGGAGGAGGGTAAACTTGACTGGTGTCCACAGGCAGCAGGAATTCAGGGACGCAGGAAACTGGACACTGGGGCTTGGCGGAGGGACTGACATTTGATGAGAGGTGGGGGTGGTTAGAGGGGGTTTAATGGTTAAGCAGAGGGGGGCACACATTCCCTGGGTGTTTGCTCGGTGCCCAGTGGACCTGGCACCACGCCACCTGACGGAGAGATCCACTCTGTCCTCACCAATCCAGCCTCCTTATCTGAACCGTTGTAGGGACATTATCTGGTGAACGGGGATGAAAAATAAGGCTGACATAACATGCGCCCCATTACTGAATTAAAGCATGGGCCTCTTTGTTGTCCCATGTGAGCGCGGCGGCTTTTCGTGACAAGGAAAGCTTCCGTGGATTTCATGAAAAGCATCTTTCAGACAGTATTATCACTGTTGATATGATTTGCAATATTTCAGGACAGTGTGTGTGTGTGTGTGTGTGCTTGTGTGTGTGTGTGTGTTCACAGGCCAAGAGCTACGGTCTGGATGATGGAGACGTGTACATGTCGTCCTCTGAAAACAGATTTCGTCTGTTCAGCTCAGTGGAGTACGACGGCCAGCTCTACATGACTCCACTCAACTTCATTGAATCTGTCACTCTGAATGAACCTAAAGGTGAGTGTGCTCCTGATACTCAGAAACACTAAACTCACAACAGCAGGTTCTTTAACTGAGGACTGAGACATCAACAATTCCTTATATTATTTAAAACCTATTAAAAGCTGCCATATCAGGTCACACAGGTCAATTCATAGTAAGTCATTTGTTAAGCTGATAATTAATTCTTTGTTTAAATAATTTATCAACCTAACTCCAAACTGTCTGTATATGTCACAAACCATTTCTCTTAATGGCTTCACGCTTGGCATATGTGTTCTTAGTGGCACAGGGAAGGGCAGTGTTGCATTTGGTGCGATTGGACATGCAGTGCATTCACTTTTAATAAAATTTGAATAAACCGTCGACCAGTCAGTGGGGGCAGGGCAGTGGGCCTTTAGTTTGCAGAAGGACTCGACTGCCTTCTTCTAGGTCCTCTGATAAAATACAGTAACCGCAGGTAAACATTACCGCCTGATCGTTTTGTAAATCTGGTTGTTTTCATTGTATATATTATCTTGGGCTGACACAGACATACAAGAGAGTCACGGGTGCTGATCTCTTTCATGACAACTACATTAATAGAACAACTTACTTTTTACCAAATTATCTACAAAGTAAAAGCCTAAGGTTCGATTTGCAGCCGAAATGCTTTCTACCGAGCTTCATTACAGAGCTTTTATTTTGAGAAGTCGTAAAGTTGGTTGCATAACAGACACCTGAAATAGCCGTTGTCCAATGTATGAAAAAAAAAAAATAAATAATAAGTTAAGTAAATCATTCAAACTTATATATAAGCCACATATGCAGTAAAAAAGCAAATCAAGTTTTTTGTTACGAAAAACATTGACACTGCACCATCAAATAATAAAAACTGACAGTATATTGTAGAAAATGCATAATTTGACTAAATTACTTAAGACCAACATTACATGATAAATAGCATAATAGAGTTTTAAGTGTGATGTCTTGAAATATCTCCAAAGTTCGAAACCAACCAACAAAGATAACATTTATAATTGCTTAAAAAAGAATAAAAAGAAAAGATAAATATATTTATCCACTCATTATTTTTCCATCTGTGGTAGCAACAGATTCCTATCCATGCTGATCCTTTACGAGTTGGGGGTTGGGGGCAGTTGACATCAGACAAGAGGAGGGGTACACCCTGGACAGGTTGTATCACAGGGCTGATATATAGAGACAAACAACCACTCACACTCACATTATAAGATTCACTTTCTTTATTCTGCTTGTACTGTAACTAGGTGCTGCACTGCAGATGTAACTCAGCCTGCGTAATCTTTGCAGCTCTGAGGAATCAGCTTTATTTGTCGGCGGCCATTTGCTTAATTACACTTCCATCAAGTCATGGGATATACCCCCGCTCCTTCATCCTCCTATTACTCCAGATTTGTTTTAGAGGCCTCTCACTGTTGTTTCCTGGAACATGTCTAGCTGCTGAGGGCCTGGGAAGTGTCATCAGACAATAAGTTGCAGCTTGAAGTGCCTCAGTCATAATAACCTGCATAAAGATAGACATCTTTACCAGCAACCCCACTTTTATGGCTCATTTATGTGGCAACTAAAACTCGCAGGGACCCAGAAAGACCAAACAACTGAACATGGATATCATGAACGTGATGATGAGACGTTGTGATGAGAGCGGTTGATTAGGATTTGTTGTGATTGTTGTGTTGGACCTACATTGAGGAAGGAAAACAAGCAGCACTTGTGGAGGAGTACTTCTTCAGTTATTATCCACTTGTTGATGAAGGCTAATGTGTTGCAAAATGGTAATCATGGTGTTTTATGGTTATATTGTGGCTGTAAAAGAGAGTTTTGCCATTCCTGGGGATATTTAGGATGACCTTGGACATGAACGTTATGCATCAGAGATGGTTTTAATTCCAGACACAACAGAAGGAGCACAGTCCGATGCAGTGAAAGGATTAAGTCAGAACTCAAAGTGCTGTCATGTAAATAATTAATATATGAAACATTACTTGAAAGATCAGATACATACCTGCATACACCCCTCCTTCCTTATTTTGGTGGGGAGCGAGCCATCAAATATAAATCATAATCCCAGCTTTATACGCAGGTTTTAAAATGCGTCAATGGACTGTTATTGTCACCGTTATCGATGTGATTACCCAGCCAGGTGTTTTTTACAATGCCTCCATCTTATCTGCTGCTTTATTGACCATCGGAATGTGTCCAGCTAGATATGCAACTTATGTTGCTGTCCACGTAAACACCGGTTTTCACTTTTGTTTTCCAGTTCTGTTTCACGACAAATATAAAAGTATCGAAATTAAAAACCCACAAAGCCATCAGCTACTAACTACTACCTGTCTTTTCTTTAGGTAGAAAAGCTTGGAGGTCACTTACTAAAAAGGTGAGTTGTTCTTTAGTTAAGTGTTCTACAGTTTACAACTTCTATTGATATAAGATTTGTTATAATGAAAAGGCTACTCCAGTTAAATAAACACAATTTTAATAAAATGCTCTTGGGGAAGATTCTGTGTTTCACGTCTGTGCTGCCTGTAATGTCAGCAAACACTGTGTTATGTTGTGGAAACCCAGGACTTAGAAATGAATGAGTGATCAGGGATTTTCCTTTTCTCTCTCAGGATTTGGACAAGATGTTGGCTGACACTCCGGCTGTTTGGAAAGGATCATCCAATTTGTTTAGGAATCTTCGTGAAGGAGGTAAGGAACCTGCTAGATGTATTAGAGATGTTTACATAAATCCCTTAAATATTCGTAATTGCCCTTTTATTTTTTAAGGCTGTCACATTTAGGTCTTTCATGTGTTGCTCAGTGTGCCCTGTTGTGCACGTCAGCCTGGTGTGATGCAGAGCAGAGAGGGTGTGCTGTAAATACTATCTTATCTCTCCATCAGCCTGAGGTAGATTTATTCTCAGGTCACCTTTGCAGGAAGTCCTAGTCCATTTATAATATACAGGAGGTTCCTCCCTTATATTTTAATAAAAAAATCAAGTAACAAAATGAAGTTTCCTGTAAAGAACAGTTTATGATTTTGTACTAATTGAAGGGAAAATTTAAGTAAAAAGATAAATCATAAATCTTTTATAATTTTTAAAGACAAATGTCATATGAATTGTTAAATGACTGATGACTGAAATTAATTGGAAATAATTAATTGGAATGGTGATACTAACCCTCTATATTTTCCCAATAATTAATAAAAGAAGCAAAAGATTTAGTAAAGAAAGTAAAAATGTATCAAAAGTTATTGGGTCATAAAATCAAGCCTTCAGGAAAGGCTACAAATGGCACTGAATAGACTTGAGTGAAGTTTTAGCAGCATTCTGCAAAATAAATCTCCATTTGTTTGATAGGAAAATAAACATTCAGTTGTTTATTTGCTTCTTTTCCCCAAATTTTAACTTTTGTGCATTGAACCATCAATAATAAAAAACTTTCAGAGGGTGATTTTCTTTTTTGAGAAATGTATTTATAGCTTGGGTAACTTGAATTGTTTTCAGGCATAATGATACATTTCATCACCATTCAATTATCCAGGAGTTGTTTATGTATCGTATTTGCCGTGTGTGACAGCTCACTGAGTATTTTTGGGTTTGGTCTGACAAAATTAACAATTCAGAGATCTCACCTCAGGCTGTTGAAAATGAAGTCAACCTGTCTAATGTCTGTGACGACTTTTGTGCATTTAAGAAATATAATAAATCTAATAATATGCAGTCCCAAGACAGGCAGAAAATTGGCTTAATTTAAAACTCCCCCCCCCAAGTAATTTTAAAATACCAGTAAATTAGCATAGAGAAACAACAAGTAAACATTTGTGATGGCTCTGTATATGAGCACTGCACATTGGAAGTCTTGATGATTGTGTTTCAACCGAGAATCTGAATGAACTTGATGCGGGCAGTGAAACTATCCACTCCTCGACTGCAAACCTCCGTTCAAACTAATGAAAATGAAGTCGCCATTGTGAGCGTACAGGTCTCTTTTAATTTCCCCACCTGGGCCTGCACACTCCGGCTCAGTGTGTCAGACCAGCCAGCGGAGCATCAGATCTCACTGCTCTGTTCTGTCTCTCTCTCTTCTCTGTTGCTTTAGCTAAGTGCCAACGCTGGGATTTGGGGCTTTTAATCCTGCTGTTAAACTTTGCGGCTTTGTCAGGGGGAAAAAGGACGGGATTGATCTGCGAACAAAGCGTCGCTTTAGAGAGCGAGGGAGCTGTTTGAACCCAGCTATGTTGAGACATGTCCCACCGGCCACCCCCCTGATCACCGCGGACATTATGAAGCCCAAGAATGGCATTGGATTACATCTGTGGGACTGCCACTCTGTATGAAGTGTTTCTGTGGAATTCTTTGTATTGTCTAACAACATCTACTCGAGCTCAGAGGCTGAGCCACAGGGAGGAGGAGGTGTGTGTGTGTGGGGGGGGGGGGGGGGGGGGGGGGGGGGGGTCCCTCCAGGAGTGAAGGTGTGTGGTATTGGTGAGACATGATTGGAATCTTAAAAGTTTTTTTCACCCTCCCCAACCCATTTAAGCTTTAGAGGCTTTGAAGCCAGGGATCTGTTGTCATTATAAGGCCGTACCTGCCAAACAGCGAGAGAAGATGGAGCACTTTGTCAGGGGGAATTTCTCGATGAACTTTGTCTAATGGCACGCAGCACTAATTCTCTTTTTCACACCTCAGCTTGTACATTTTTTCCAGTGGTTTTTACATTGTCCTATTAGATGGATACTTCCCGCCTCTAGAGGAATTGTAAGACAGAGTAAAAAAAACTCTCCTCTGTCGCCAGTTTTCTTTTTGTCACTTAAATGCTCCTCTTTCTGAAAATATCTCCCTGCAGCGAAGCCTCTACCTGAATTATTTTCCCATAACACCCGGAGCACTCACCCAGAACTATCTGAGCTGGATTCTCTATCTTCCCCGAGCAAACAAAAGCTTGGGAATGCTTTCAGAGGCAGAGGGGAGAAGCCTCCCGAGTCGGCTGAGATGTCTCCCGACACTTACTCTTCCCCTCTCCGTGTCCCACAACAAAGGGAGCTGGAGGACGGGACACAGAACCCGAATCGGCCATTCTCAATCAGTGACAGATCACTTGAGAATGTATTACACCTTGTTACCCAAACACGATCAGAGGCCGTGGGCTTCAAATTTGTTTGGGTTTGTGTCCAGATAGGTCAGCTCAGTTGTAAAGCCTGTGTTTGTGTGAGAGGAACACCAAGCATGAAGGAGAAGGCACCTTTTAAGATGTTATCAGTGAGAGCGAGGAGATTACTCTTGTCTGCAGGCGTGCACTGTTTCTGTGGACGGCTTATTCACCTCGGCCGCATGACTTTGAACATCTGTAACCGGCTTGTCCTTAATGCTATTTGATGCCGTCTTGTGTGGAAAAGGGAACATCTTGGTTTTTGTTTCTCTTTCTTTTGTTCAGGTGTCTTCAGTTACACAGAGTACCTCTTCCTGCTCTGCATTTTAACAAGTAAGTCAATATTTTAACTCACTTTTGAAATATTACAAGCAGTGTATGAAGGTGACTTTGAAATTGATTTGTGTGTGATCTCAGAGCCCCATGCAGGCTTCAGGATTGCTTTCAACATGTTCGATGCAGATGGGAATGAGATGGTGGACAAAATGGAGTTCTTGGTGGTATGGACCAATTCTTGATAACCAGTTATATAGAAATGTATCTGATCACTTGTTACAATCTGCGTAATAACTTGTCGGCCTTACTCCAGCTTGAAGAAATCTTCCGCAAGAAAAAGGACAGAAAGGAAGTGAGTGAAGACGTGCAAAGGTTGGACCAGAAGGTATGAGTTTCAGAACTTTACAACGGACCAAATGAATGTGTGTAATGTTGCAGTTCTTGAAGAAACTTTCTAGCATCTTTCAGCTCTGTTGTTCTGGTTTTCCACTCTGCAAGGTTTTCTCATCAACCTTGTTTCTAGCAGCAGCAACTGTCAAAGCATAAAAGGCTCTGACAAATTCAAACCAAAGGCTCAATTCAAATCAACAGAGACAAAGTTAGCAACTTGCAGGGGCAGAAAGTCAAACATATTTAGGGATTTAGGGATTATAGAGATTTAGGGAAAACTGTTGGGCAGGTATCTGTTTAAGGGAAATCTCTATAAGATTCCCTATAACAGATTCTGCACGTGACTTTGCAGAATCTGTAAACGAGGGACAATATTCTGGGACCGGAAGGCCTCTGGTTTCCATTTCTAGTTTGCCCAGTCACGTTTGAGCAGGCTTTGGTTGCCCACATGTGGAGAGCTGAAGAGGAACACATTGATCAAAAAGCATCAGATATCTGTTTTTCATTTAATCTGCATTCATTGGGAGATACCTGCTCAACACAGTGGAGCAATTCATAGATTAAGCTGCAGGTATTTGTGTCTGGAGCTGGTGGAGACCAAAGCAGAGGGTCAGGAACATGACTTGAATGCTCAGGTTTTTCTGTGTCTGCTTGAAATTTGTAAATAAGATCTTTTTTCTATCAAGTTAATAAGGTGATGATGTTGTTTAGTTGCTCAAATGCAGACATCCGTCCTGAATGTTGAATTTGAAGCAGACGACTACGTGGTAGATTTTTGCAACACTTGCGGTTTCCTAGAAAGAAGACGGGCGTAGGGTGAATGTGGTCATACAGGGTAAAACATGTCTGAGGCTTTCATCTCTGCAGGGCCGCCCTGTGCCGCGTGCAGGTGGATGAAAACAGGCAGAGCTGAATGGAGCGATAAGAGCGACTCTTTGAGGTCTTATCACACAAACACAACATGGAGGAGCTTACTCTGCAGGGACAAAATGTTAGCATCTCTGGACGGTCTTGAATTAATCTGACGCCCGTATAACCATCAAAAAGATCATTAGAATGGGTCCTCTAGATTTGGAAGTATAATGATGCCTGGCAAGAAAACGAGTTGAGGATGAAGACTGGGTGCATTCATGAAAGCTTAAGGCAAGGAGATTTAATCCTGGTTTAAACTTGACGACTTTAAATTACAAACTCATCTGGATCCATGTTCCTCTTCTACAATACGTTGTGATTTATGAATGGATCTTCTGTCATGCATACACCTTCCCTCTTTTTTTGCATTTCAGCTCCTGCAGCTTTACGGTCAACGCAAATCCCAGCCGCACACTGTGCGTATTGTTCTTTTTCCCTGGAGGAAAATGAACTGTTCTGCTTGTTGCATGTGTTTCTGGCATGAGGTCTCTCTAACCTGAGAACGTTTCTGCATGGTGAAAGAACACACATGTCTCAGGGGCTGACACCTCCCGTGTTTGTCACAGTTAACGCCACACAGCCTCATTCCCGTTCAGTGAAATTGAAATACATCACTACTTCAGCATTATCTGACAAATTGTGTGTGGGGGGGCCGCAGCGCAGATGATTTATGTACCCGTCTTTTGTCAGCGCCGTGAGAGAGATTCCACTTACCTGAAGACTGACAACGTTTTCTTCCGGACCCCCATGTTTTATTTTTACAGTTTCTTGACGAGCGGTATTTGGGCTCGGGTTTCCTTTTGAGATGGGTTTGACCATGAAGGTGCCCGTCAGAGAGGAGACGCAGGGGTGGGAAGAGCACTCAGCACACACAGAGAGGTGCCTACAGCTAACACAGGGGGAGAGCCACCTTTTCAGTGCGCTGTTTGAACGCTGTACCTTAAGGTGTGTCTCTTTTGTTTTGATTCCTCCCACCGTACTGTAGGTAGCTCGCCAGCAACAAGTTCAAAAGTCAGTTTTTTTTTTCAATAACACATAACAGGCACGTCTTCAGTGCTGCGGTTGGGCATTCCCCCGCTATGTCCTGCCTGCAAGTGTGTCGGATCCTTTCACGGGACCGAGCGTGGTGCATTAAAGAGTTGTTCTGTAATTAGCTGTGGGATCATGTCGTAAATCTCCCCCTCTCTGGTGAAAAGCTACGAGGCTCAGAGGAAAAGCTGTTTTATCAGCATTCTTACATTTCCCCTCGGGGCTCGAGAGATGAAATAAAAAGAAAACTGAATAGATAAATAAATATTGTGAAAGCAAGCGAAGCAGTACATGAGAACACGTGTCGACCCTTTTCACTGAGGCGGTGTCGACACTTGACATCGAGGCAGCGAGACTGAATAAGTGATATAAACATGGGTTGGTTTTTTACCTGGGAGTGAGGAATCCTAGTGTTTCTCTGATGACAGATGGTCTGTGATCTTTTTATCGCAGCAGTGTCGACACCAAGCAAGCAATTACAAGCAAAGTGTTGTTGACAGTTGTGTTTGAGTGGAGCTGTAGGTATATCACACCCACGGCGGCTGAGAGAATGAAGTGAGCAGTGTAAACCGTAATAATAATAATAATGATGATTGGTTAATCCAAGAGCAGGAGCGTGACCTCTGGGAGAAAATAGCACCGAGTGGCTTCATTGTTCCAGACAATAATGGGACAGGAAATGTGACGCGGACAAAAGACTAAAGGAAAATTCCAATAGCAAATTAATATCTGCATTTTTTCACAACATTTCCTTACTGGTTGGTTCAGATGCATTGTGAACCTGGCAGGAATCACGCCTCAGATCTTGCGACGACCTGCATGCTTTGGACATGTGTCAGCTGTGTTGGCTCGTCGTCCTGCCAAGTGGCTGCATGCATGGCTGCAGAGCAGGCTCATGTCAGGGCTGACGGGCCTCACAGACACTGGTGTCAGCCCCGCTCTGTTTCTGCTCTGTTTTTCTGAGCAGAAAGATGGATGTCAGATTGTTGTCTCAGTGGATTGCATGCTCACCTGTCTGTCTGTCCTCTGCTGATGTGTCTCCGTCTCCTCACCCTGACTCTACCTTCCATCCATTTTGATTCCCCTTATCCTGTTAACAAGATGTAAATTGTCTTCTAATAGTTGTGCTTCAACTGCTGCCACAGGTTCTTAGAAAAGAGAGTCAGCATGCGGAGGCCCGGGGCATGTGGGATGTTCTCAGACGTGGCACAAGTCAAGTCCTATTTTCTGATCTCACCGAGGTAGTGAAGCGGCTTCTAAGATGCCTCTTCACCTTTGACTATTACACTTGTACAGTAATACTACACTGCATCTCCTTCTGTACCATGTGTCTCTCTTTACTGTTAATAACCACAGTGGAACATGCTCATGATTGGTGCATCTGTCTTCTTGTTATCAGGAGAGCTCACAGAGCTCCTCTAATGTAAAACACCATCTGCAACACAGGGGGAAGCATGTGTAATAAATCTGCTGCATGTTTGTACCGTGAAGAAATGAGAGAAATGCTGGCCCACTGTTTGAAAATTAACCATTAACTCTGAGTAATTATTGAAAAGCTCAATCTGGCTATTAACTACCATCTTCACTTCAAGTTTCAGCTGGTTGAAATAAATGTCTTTGTTAATGTTTAGCTGACACAACAGTGTATCCCGGCTGCTGGAACTGAGATGAGATTTTGTGCAAATGTAGACAAAATGCATAGTGCATTGCATTATTTTGAATTGTTATTGCTATTTTACAAATCACAATATAGTAGGATATTTAACGCTACGAGGGTCGATGAGGCAGCTAACGTTTGGTCCTTCTGATCAGGTGGATGAGAAGACAGAGACGACGCTGCTGGTGCATTTCTTTGGGAAAAAAGGCAAAGCTGAATTGAAATTTGAAGATTTTTACAAGTGAGTTGAGAAACCTTTTGTTTTTGATCATGATGTCCCCGAGAACATTCTACTCTCTCTCTCCTATATCATTTTCACACCATGCAAAACCTCCCAACAGCTCAGCCCTCAGTAGTCTTGTTAGTGTTCCTTTGTGCATGTGAGTTCAGCAGCTGCCGCCCGTCTCGCTCCTCCAGGTTCATGGACAACCTGCAGACAGAGGTGCTTGAGATAGAGTTCCTCTCCTACTCCAAAGGCATGCCCACAATCAGCGAGGAAGACTTCGCCCGGATCCTCCTACGCTACACCAACGTGGCCGACGTCAGCGGGTACTTGGAGAACGTGCGACACAGCATGCCGGATGAAAAGGTGCGCTGCTTTTGCGTCAGATTCCCTTTGTGGGATTCTAGATGTAATCCATTAAAAACGTCACAAAACTGAAAACACAAAACACCCCCTTGGCTCCCCACACTCCCCTCATGACACATAAAGTGTGAAGAATAGTTTGCCTGGCTCTGTCCACAGTTAATCTCACACCTTGTGATTTTAGGGGATGATTGACTTAAATTCCTGTTACTTTCTGTCTGAACAGTCCCAAAGTCCTGAGGTGCCTGCACAAAGCCAACAAAATAAAAAGACACAAATAACTTCCAAGGTCTCTAACCCAAACCAAAATAAAAGGAATCTAACTACACAGGCTTAACATGCTTGCTTTAACGCTCTCAAAGTAACTCAAATATATTACGTTATTTTGTTAATTCAAAACAAGCTCAATTTTTACTTTTATAATCTCATTAATTCGGAAAAACAGAGCAGATATCTTTTTAATCAAGTGATTGCAAGACACTTCCATTAAATTCAGAACTCTTTGTTTTTTTAACAATAATAAATCTACAGATGGATGTAAAACCTAGAAACAGAATTATTTATTTTTATATATATATATATATATATATATATATATATACACACACACTCAAATATACATACTATAATAGCTTATTAGTATTTTACTGCTCTGTTTCTTTTCCTTACCGCTGTGTGAATAAGCTGTTGAGTGAAGCATCCTCATTTTGAGCTGTAATGTGTTCTTCCTCTCGTCACGCTGACCCGTGTGAAAAGACGCCAGCACCTCCTCATCCTCCTCGAGTAGCCTGTTGCTAGATCTCCATTGATAATCAAGTGGGTCTCATCATTAGGCTGAGAGATATTTTATGGCCCTCACCTTGTCCAAACAGCACAGCGTCACAGATTAGCCCCGGCGGGAGGAGGAACTGGTAGCTGTGGGACGGTTGAGTGGACATCAATGGGCTCCGTGTTGGAGTCATCAGCCAGGCCTGAGATGTTTGGGGATTCATCACTTTTTTGTTTTTGTTTGTGCAAGTATCAGGTTAATCTGCTTTAGAAAAGTTTGCAAAACAGCCTGACCTCTTCCCAAAAGCCACAACCCCCCCTCCCCCCACGCCCCCCCTCCACTGCTGACAGCCCGGCGTGTCCATACTGCGCAGGGAAAATCCAGCAGTGTATACTTTTAAGTGTTTGGGTGTGTTATCTATCTGATGGCTACACACACACATAAAGGTCCCCCCCCCCCCCCCCCCCCCCGCAGGATGAAAGCAAGCATATTATTATGTATGGTGTGAATCGGAGAACCATCCTGAGCTGGAGTGTTGACACATGTTCCGACCCTTTGCTTTACGAGGCACTTTACATTTCACAAGGTTAATGTTTCATCAATAAAGACGTAGTTTTCATGTTGTTATCTCTCTGCAGGGAATCACCTTTGACGAGTTCAGGTCCTTCTTCCAGTTCTTGAACAACCTGGAGGATTTTAAAATCGCCATGCAGATGTACAACTTCGCCAACCGCTCCATTGGTCAAGGTAAAGACGAACAGGGCAAAAATACATTTGAGTGTTTTACAATTTTTCTCCTCATATTGAGACCCACTGTTTGGTGCTGCCTCTTTCCGTCCACTGAGGAGGTTGTGTTTTCTCCCCTTGTTTGTTATTTTTTTCCCGTTGGTTTGTTGAATTGTTGGAGGGTCAGCATGATAACACGAAAAACTACTGGACAGATTTCCATGACCCTTGGTGGAAGGACTGGACATGGGCCAAGAATGAGCACATCCAAATTGGCCATAGATCTGGACCAAGGTTCTTTCTTTAACATTGCCAGATAAGGAGTATTTTTTTTTTTTGCTATGAAATAATTAATGGATCTCGATGAAAAGATCTGACACAGTTAGCGGACTGAGGGTGTGTAGTTCCGTGCAGCTTATCGAATTTAAGTGGACGGTTGTGCCATTAGTTCGAGTAATTATTGGTTATAACATGTTATAACTACATGGCCAAAGGTATGTGGACACCTGAATATTACACCCACTTGTGTTTGTGGAACATACTCTAAAAACTGAATTTTTTTATGTCGAAACCCAGTTTGAAGAATTAGATCTCATTCAGCCTTGAACACCAACTGATGACCTGGAGTTCAGTCTTCGTTCCAGTCCCTCCTGTAGGTGTCGGATTGGGGTAGAGGTCAGGGCTGTAACAGTCATATTCTTCCACACCAAATGGAAACCATTTCTTTTATAGACTTGGCCTCGTCCACAGGGGCGCTGACTCCTCGGTGGTATGGTGCATCTATTTTCATCATTTATTTGTCGAGTGTAAAAGAATCTGATTAAATCATCAGGGTCATTTGTCGAGCTTTGAAAAGCTCCTTCAGAGCCACAGAGGACGCAACGCACTTCTTTTCACAGTCTCAGAGTCCTTCCAAGTGAACTGACCTTCCTGACCTCCACCGATCAATGAAGAGCCACTTCATTCGTTTAAGTTGTTTTACATCTCATAACTGGCATTCACTCAGGAACAACATTTGGTGTCTGTGAGTCCTCGTCCTGTAAAAAGCCGGTGTAGCCACGGTTTTATGATTGAATTCTGTTTTGATCAAGCAGCTCAGTCCGTCTCTGTGTCTTTTTTACGAGCATTCATCACAGGTCGGCTTTGCTTTTGTCTTTATGTCAGTAGGTTCAGGAGACACAGCTCAGAATCTCAGAGTTTCAAAGTGGCCTCCCACTTCATCTCAAAGATATCCATGAACTGAGTGAAGCTCACCCTGTGCCCGCAAGCAGAGAGATTAAAAAAGTCTTCTTATATATTGTGTGTCTTTTAATGTCATATTGCAGAGGAGTTTACCCGAGCTGTCTACGTGGCCACGGGCATCAAGCTGACCCGCCACTTGGTCAACACCGTCTTCAAGATTTTCGACGAGGATCACGACGACAAACTGAGCCACCAGGAGTTCATCGGCGTCATGAAGAACCGGCTGCATCGTGGCAAAGGGGTGAGGCAGCATGAATACCGTTTATCTATACAGTTTAACGAAGGAGGCAGGAGAGAAGTACCTGCTCGACCTTCTCTCCACCTCCCTCGTCAGCCTCAGACGTGTTCTCATTCTTTCTGTCGGCTATTTCTCAATGTGTAATCTGTGTAGAGTTGCCAAAACGAGCTCAGAGATGGACTCCTGGCTCCAGAGTCACGTCACATTTAATCTGAAGACAGACAAACAGGCAAATGTGGCTCTATGCTGAGCTCGGAAATGCATGTTTATTTTCAAAACAGGGTGCTTTAACACAATTAGGTCCGCTTAGGCAACTATTACCAACACAAACACCATGTTTCCTGTTTAATTACAACTTTAAGTAGGCCCTACTTATGTCTTTTTTTTCCTTTAGGTAATGGTACACTTAAACAACTCCATGCCATCATGTCTAAATTACACTGCTGCCACTTTTTATTACTGAAACACATCTCACCTCAATGTCTGGGATTAGTGACGTTTGTGAAATCGTACTGCCACCTAGTGGTACATCAGGAAAATGGTCTAATCATCTTTCTCCTTCTTTCTCTCTGTCTCACACACACATGCTCAAAGGGTGTCAGAGTGGGGGAGAAGTTCGTCTCTTTCAAGTCCTGCATGAAGAAGGAGCTTTCAGGCAAATAGGTAAAAGTCCTCTGTCACTGTCAGCCTTCTCTTATTAATGACACAATAATAAAAATGTATGAATGATGTCAGTGTGAGTCGTAAACACAGTTTCCAGCCACACATACTGCAGTATACAATCAGTCTTTTCACATGTGATTTGAGGCCCACGCTCTCCTCGGCCCGGAGCATTAAGTTACACTGTAATATTAACGCCTGATCAACTGCCACCAGATACCAGCTTAAGTCTGCATACATGGGCAGTGAGCAGTGCAGGCTAAAGCCGTATAAATGTTTCAAAGGAAATGCACCTCTCTGCACAGGGCTCCATAATTTGCCTTTGTAACACTTGGGAGAGGACTGGATCTGAATCGGGATGCAATATGAAAATGTCTCGTTTGAGAAATCCGGGAATTTTGTAAGAAAAGAAATAAAATAGCCTCAAAGCATATATATATATATACAAATTTAAGAGCTCTTTGCTACTAATCCTGTTTAGAAGCGATGATTGCTCTCATTGTTGTTTGACCTGGCTCAGGTAAAAACCTTTTAAAAACAAACAGACACAGAGAGAGACCGCTATAGACCTTTTATCATTATCTAGTTAGACCGCCGTAACTGAAAAAGAGCGTGAATAAATAGGGCTAGTGATACACAACAATTACTTCATTTCAATATTGCCAAATTGCTGACATTTTAGCCAAGTGCCAGTAATGACAGTAAAGCGTAACTGCTGTTTTGCAGCAGCGGAGAAGAAGTAATTTCTGGGAAAAGAACAGTTTTATCTGGCGAGGACTAATATACTTTATAGACGTGGTATTAGTTCAGATTGGTACATAGATGTGTGTGCTGATGCCTCCTTCACCATGTCCATGTAATTTCTGATGCTGGTATCGGTAACTCTCTAGTAGAGAGTCTACTTTTTCTCTGTTCAGAAAAAACAGCACATCTCAGCATAGTAATTAACACTTTATATATAATTTCTTCAATCTGCACCAGAACCGTCTGCACTTTTTTTCCAAATGTTATGATACTTTATGTCTGAGGAAAGCACTGATATTCCCAATGGCTTCAACTTTTCCTTCTGTCATGATGCAGCTATTGCATTTCCTCCATTATGTAACTAGCCTGCTAACTTCTTCACACAGATGATTCTCATTTGACGGATTGATTCTGTTTGACACTTCTGCAGAACTGCTGCTGAACTCACTGATCGCTACGAATAAGAAGTGCTGGGAGTTTTTCGCACTCTACTTCCTCTCTATCTAACTTCTGCTGTTTAAAATAAGAAAGAAATGCCTGCAACTTCAGTGTAGATGAGATAAAAATGATGCAGCCCAGTCTTCCTTCCCAACAACGGTCTGTTGGTTTACATTCTAACCCACTTGACTTTTTCTCTCTGTTCTGTCACCAGGTGAAGATCCCTTCATCAGCAGCATGTCTTACAAACGGAATGAACCTCCGCCTCCTCCCTCTTCTCTTATCAGGCAAAAGGGTTCATGCATGCTACAGCGTCTTAATGCATTCAGTTAGAAGTTTTCAAATACACAGGATGTTGCACAAACAGGAAGTGGTCGAGCTAATGTGAAGCCCTTGCAAGTGCTTAAACAAACAAAAGTGACCCATCATGAGAACATCCATTGAACTGGTGTGCTGCAGGACTCTAAATTGCACTACTTACGGATGCCTAACCACTGTTTGCCTGTTCTGAACTATTTATTGAATTATCTACATGTAAATATATTTATTGGTTGTAAGATTTCTAGCACAGATTTGACATATTTATCTAAACCCTTATCCTAAAATCGTATTGCCGCTTTTCCAGTGTGCGTTGTTTGTTGGGTCTGCAGCCCCCTGCTCAGATCATCTTAGGACAGCAGCACCTCCCTCCCCCCTTCATCCTCCTCCTCCCTCTCCTCCTCCACCTCCTCCACCCCCCCCCCCCCCCCCCCCCTCTCCTTAAGCGCTGCAGCTAAAAATCTTGCAGGAATCCCTCAGAGCCAGCAGGCTTGAAAGCAGGCACCCCGTCTGTGGCGTTTTCCACTCTTTAACTACAGGCAGCTAACAGCGTTAATCATTTCTTGGCTAGTAAACATTAGAGCTATTTTTATGCCACTGGCAGGGATGACCTCTTTTATGAATATGCAAAAAAAGATATCAAAGCCATATGTTTGTTTCCGCTCTCGGGACACTCAGCTTAAATTAGTGTTGGTTTTAATGAGCAGTGAAGTAACTTGACCTTCCCTTTAAGCTCTGTGAGGAAGAGTTTACACTTGATCTTCTTTACACTCGTACTGTGCGTTACGGAGGAATTCTTCATGAGTGTTGTTCCCTGCTCCCGTGTTTGCTTTGGGTGGAATCATGTACTGAAATAGATTGAAGATATCGACATGTTACAGGCCCTAATATTAACCAGACCAATGTATTTGTATTTCTGCTGTTCAAATGTCGAATGTTCTGATTAGTTAGTCTACCTCTAGAAGAGTTTTGGAAACTTCTCTCTATGGGTCATTCTTTTAGATTAGGCCTCAATGGCTGATGTTACAGCGCTGAAGCGTTTATGATGACATGGCGCAATAAAATACAAGATGAAATATTTGGCTTCCTTGTTATTTTCTGCTTTTGCTACGACACACATGCTGAAAACTGCTTGTTCAGTTGCTGCTTTCACACCAGTCAGCTGATAAACTGAGTGGCTTTCAACAGACAAACCTCTTTTTCTTTCCTTTTAACCAATGCAGACTGATGGCAGAACCACTGTAGAATAAAATGAGCTGTTTCATCCTTAACCAGAAGGCGAATCATTAACAGTATTAATCCTCAGGAACCTGGGGCCGTGTGGGTGTTCGAGAATCTAATCAGGGACTTTTTTTTATCTTGGAATGGTTAATTCAGTAGGGTAATCATTTGCAGTCGTATAGTCCGATCCTGCACCTACAGAAGCTTCTTTACGAAGTCTGGAACAAAGGCCTGGAATAGAAAGAAAAGTTTTATTTCATCTTTCCATTCTAGGCCAAAGTTGGCACCGGGCCACTCGGAGATCTATTTGTGAATTCGCCTTTTACTTGTAGCGATAAAGTTTTTGTCTAAGTAATGTCGCAGTACCTTGTGCTTTAAATTGTTTTAGATAATCACTTCAAGACATTGTGTGGTTTAGTATTTAAGAATTGTTTTGTCTTTTTTTTGTACATAAAAACCTCAGTTATGCAAGTGTCTGAGCTTTTTCAGTTAAGTGACAGCTTAGTTTCTGTTTGCTCAACATATCCACTCATTGCTGTTTTGATAAACAGGATCCCCCTTTTATTGATTTGAACAATCCATGCGATTTAAGACAACAGTGTACCACCTGATATAGATACACTAGCAGAGCTGTATTTGTCGCTGATGTAGGTGGAAATTCAAAGAACCTGGATCTTGCAACTCCCACAATGCAACTTAGCATTGTCTTTTATTAGATCCACCCTGCCTAGTAAATAGCTATAACCACATATTGATGACATCATGGCTTTGAAGAGCTCCATTGGAGTCATCAAGGAAATTATAAACAGGTTGAGTTGTATTTTTCTGGAAAGACACTGGTGTAAATTCTAATGATCTTTGGAAGGTGTATCAAATCAGAACAAAAAAACTCACTAAAGGCTCTTGTTTATAAATGACATGCTAAACCTGTGTGTAAGTAGTTTAATATGTAATAAAACACATATATTTAGTCTCTAATCAACACTGATGGTTTTAATTTTGGAGGTCAGTTGTATTATATTGTCTGTTTTGGTCACCGACAGTAGTTGCACGTATTTTTTCAGTAGTTTTAAAACAACATTAAGGCGTCTTCCATTCGTCCTTTCTGGAAGACTGAGATTTGCATACTGTGATGTGTGTATCCAGTTTGCTGCAGCGTTCCACCCACACATCACCACACAAAGTTTGTTTTAACATAATGTTGAAAAATACATCTGATTTGCATTTTATACAGGATTACAGAACATTTTAAAATCATGCCAGTGGTGCAGAAAATCAATTTGAAAAGACTTAGATTCATTTCAGACCTGACAGTCACACTTAAAATCGCAGGACATTACAATAAATAATGTGAAAAGTGAGAGAGGTGTGAATTGCATAGCATCTTTTAGGTGTAACTTTTATTAAGTGAAAAAAATGCTGCTACGTCATGTCTTTAACCTATATGTGTTTTGTATTAAATGCTGTTTTTGGTCATTATGTTGTCGATGACACCTATTTATTTTCTATTTAAAACTGTCATTGTCATGTCAGGGGTCAGTTGTCGGTTTAAGTCACTATAGTTGCTCCTATTCTCAGCAGTTCATTGAAGCGACTCCCATTTGTCCTTCCTCTAAAGACTGACATGGACACATTGTGATGCACGGTGTCAGATTGCTGCAGAATGCCGCCCACGCAAGCAACAACAGACAACAGGTGTTAAATCCCATCTTAACGTTTTGTCACATTCAAACAGAAAATGTAAAACATATTTTCAATCAAACATCAGAAATGATTCAGTGAAATGTGATGGTAGCAACCAACGGCTACAGATTGCAGCCTTGCAGGAGGGCTGCAGGATGTACCGCAGGACGGCAGAATGATCCTCAAGGTGCAGTTGGGTGTGAAAGTTGCAGAAGCAGGTGGATCCTGCAGGCCTCCACCCACACTGCCATATGCTGTCAGCACCAACCCTGACACCTGCTGGAACCACATTATATACATGAGAATAATCTGATTAAATCAGTCACATCACATTGATACAAGTAAAGAGGACAGAGCGTAAGAAACACAGAAACTTGTGGCAGAGCTATAACTGCACCCAGAGCTCCTCTTACAACACAGTTGTGTGTATCTTGCATTGTGGCTACTTGTACTTACATCTTCGTGAACACATACTTTTCGGATTGAGGACATTTTGGGGTTTTTGGGGTTTAAGTCTGGCTTTTGGGGTTAGGCTTAGAATTAGACTTGGGTTAGGGTTAGGCATAAATAAGTTACAGTCATTGCAAAGAAAGGATGTGCAAACCTGTGTGTGCGTGAGTGTGTGTGTGTGTGTGTGTGTGCGTGTATGCGTGTGTGTGTGTGTGTGTGTGTGTGTGTGTGTGTGTGTGTGTGTGTGTGTGTGTTGTGTGTGTGTGTGTGTGTGTGTGTTTGAGCGTGAACAGAGCCTGCTGTTTGAACATTGGCGAGTATGAACTTATTGAACCCACTGCTGGCGGCTGAAGAATGTGCCAGGCTTGCAGCATCCCGCGGACGTCATGGCAACCCCCCACCACAGGTTTGTGTGTGTTTGTGTGTGTGTGTGTGTGTGTGTGTGTGTGTGTGTGTGTGTGTGTGTGCGCGCGCGTGTGTTCGTGCACGTGTGCGCGTAAGTGTGTGTGACAGAGCTGTCTGAATGTTTGGTGGTAGTCTGTGCCAGCGGCTGAGCAGGACGATCAGAGGGGAGCGGCGCAGCAGCAGCAGCAGCAGCGGGGGGAGGGAGGGAGGCTGCTGGTGGGATGTTGCGTCTGAGCTGCCGATTATACTGATCAGAGCCGGAGCTACGGTGCAGTGACAGTCCACAGGAAGACACACACACTCACACTCACACACACTCTGACACACACGCACACACACACTGAGCGCAAGCAGGGAGAGGAGGAACACGCGGATGCGCACTAGAAATGATCCGCTCCTAGACTATGGCACCGTCGGGCTCGCGTAGTATCAAGCGGGGCTGTCAGAGAGTTTTGTACTGGATCCCGGTCCTCTTCATCGCCCTCATAGTGGCCTGGTCATACTACGCGTATGTCCTGCAGCTGTGCATAGGTAAGAGATCAGCTGTCTGGGTTATAGTAAGAGCAGGCTGCGTGTGTGCATGTGTGTGTAGTAGGGGCTCTAACGTGTGTGTGTGTGTGTGTGTGTGTGTGTGTGTGTGTGTGTGTGTGTGTGTGTGTGTGTGTGTGTGTGTGTGTGTGTGTGATGGTGTGGGGGATATTTCTGTTTTTGCAGTTTGTGGTTCTGATTGTTTTTTTTTTATCGTCTGGCTTGTTGTCTATGCAGAGTGTCCCCAGTGTCGATCACATGACAATAACAGTTGCGAGTGTATTGTTATGGGGAAGTGTGTATTTGTTTAGCATATTTTTTATTATCAAATCATGTCAGAATTAGATTTGACGGTCTGCAAGGAGGTCTTATCATATTCTTATGGCACAGTATCACAAGCTGTGCAGAATGGGATTAGATCAGACCACACTGTCTCAGTCATTATCTGCCTCCACCAATACCATCCCATCAGCACTATCTGGAGGACTTACTGTATTAGCCTCAGGCTCATGTAGTCGCCCAGCTTCATTATCTTAATTTATATCCACCACCACAACAAGACCAGCATTATCTTTTGGCAAGAGGTCTGACTGTAATGGATTTTCAGTCGGCCCTGCTCCCCCTCCTTCACACTCCAGCTCCGGCTGCTCTGTACGCTGGACGGTGTGTTTGCAGACGTGAACCCCCCTCGGTGAACAGAGTTGACCTGGATAGTGAGTAATGGTTTCTAGGATGTCTCAGAGGAGTCTCAGCAGCCTATACTCCCCTGCTCCCTTTGGAAGCTTGTCTGTTCCCTGGGAAAGAAGATCTCCTCCGTCCAAAAAGGGGGATGAAAGAGAGACGGTTTTAATGAGACCTAACAGAGATGAAAACCGGAAGGGATGCTTCCATTTTCAGACTCTGTGTTCTCTTATTCAACTATAGCCCAACCTAATGGGGAATCATGGTATACACCTTCAAGTTTGTCTTTAAATCGGATAAGTCAGAGGTATGGATGCTGCAGGGGTCGTAGTGCCATGTACCTGCATGGGTGCACCAGCAGAGGTGAGGTCAGATAGGGTCAGGTGGATGGCATACGATCTGATTGATCCCCTTCCATGCCCCGCCCATCACAGGGCAGTATACATCATGGATGGAACCCAGCCAGTTTACTTGGCACTCAGAGTACCTGGACTAGAACTTCTGTATGACAAAAAACAACAACATTATGTCAAACAACAACCACAAAGAGACAAAAAACGACCACACAGAGCTAGAAAACAACAAAAAGATGAAGAATAACCTGAAAGAGACACAAAATAACCACAAAGAGATAAATAAGTGACCACAAACAACAAAAAGATTAAAAAAATGACCACAGACACATAAAACCACAAAAATTAGAAGTATTATTACGAAGAGACATAAAATGGTAAAGTAAGTAAAACAATACGAAATAATAATGTCAACAAAAGGGTAGAAAAGACCAAAGAGACAAAAAACAAACATCAAGAGATACAAAATGTCCATCCAGAAAAGAGAAACAGAGACCAAAAAAAACACAAATCAATAAAAAAAAAAACTGGTCCTTGTTCAGTGAGATAATAATAATTCTCACAACTGAATGGCTGTGGGCTATTTGGAGTTAATTATATCATATGTGAAAATCATTTATTTCTCTGTTTAAACCATGTGAGTATCAATAACGTGGAGTTTGTTGTTGCAGAGAACCATGGCAGCTTTAATTTATACATTTTCTCCTCATGGTACAAATGTGCCTCTGTCTTGCCTCCCATTCAAAAGTCCAAACCCACTCCTGTTCAGCAGAGAGGTCAGGAGAGCATCCGACCCTGGAGTCACCTCTTTGTCTGCCGGCGCCCATGAGACATCGAGACATCTTTGATTTCTGCGGGGCAACAAAAACAACAGCAGTGTTTGATCAGGGGATTTTTCTTGCCCATTTTGTTTTGCGTCCTGCAGAACAAAAACTAAATTGTGATGATCTGGAGTCCCATGGGATGGAGGATGAAAACAGCAGCAGCATGCAGGACAGTGGCGGCTCTGGACCAGCATGTGTTTCACAGACAGACACAGAGACAGTTGTGGGAAGTATCGTCAGCTGATACCTCTCGTTCAGCAGCTCAGTTAATCCCATTGTCTGGCTTACATAATTCACCCCAAGCCATCTGGGGTTGACCCACTTTCTCTTAAGCACCGAATGTTTTCCCTCGTTCGACCGACATTGTTAAAAATATGAGATCAGGTGTTCGTTGTCCTGGACTCAGTGTGTTTTCTAGGCATTCATCTTATTGACACGTTTTCATAGACACATTATACATCCTTGCAGATGCATTTAATCTCAAACATACACACACACACACACACACACACACACACACACGCACACACACACACACACACACACACACACACACACACACACACACACACACACACACACACGCATGCACACGCACACGCATACCCACACACTCTTAAGCTTCACTGATGGACTCTGGGGTTTTTATGTTGGCAATGTGCAGCACACGATTTTTGGCTGCACGCCTTGATTCAGCTCCTTGGCTCACCTTTCCACAGTTCCTGCTGTGTGTGTGCCTGTCTGTGCATGTGTCTGTGCGAATCCATCATATGCTACCTTTCAGGACACATTTTAGACTAAAGTCCAGTTATTTTGGGGACAACTCGTCCAATCAGGGAATAGATCTGTGTCCTCACTTAAAAATCCGATTTTT
This sequence comes from Pleuronectes platessa, assembly GCF_947347685.1. Taxonomy (NCBI): domain Eukaryota; kingdom Metazoa; phylum Chordata; class Actinopteri; order Pleuronectiformes; family Pleuronectidae; genus Pleuronectes; species Pleuronectes platessa. The sequence continues at coordinate 9,852,910 of NC_070633.1, forward strand.
GGTTCAGAGGTCAAATGAATGTCCACAAAAGAGACATATGACAATGTGTGTGTGTGTGTGTGTGTGTGTGCACTCGTGCTGCTTTACAGCCTAATTATGGAACATGGATGGTTGTGTATTGATTAGACATCAGGACCAATATTAACAGCACCAGCTAATCTTCCAACAGGTCTCACTCGTCTCTTATGTCTCCCTCTTTCTCACACACACACAAACAGACACAAGCTTAAACTTCTATCTAAGTAAGGACAATCATTGGCGTGAAGTATTTCCCCACCCTTTACCCTAACCTTAACTATCTCAACTAAATATTTAACCCTGACCTAAACCCAATTCTAACCCAAAAAACGGTTTTTGACCCTCAAACTGACCTCTGAAAGAGAGTGAGAATATGAGAACTGGCCAAAATGTCCTCACTTCGCACTCTTTTATGAGAGGAACATTGTGCGGAGATTTTTGACGGGGATCACGTGTATCGATTTTGTGAATGGTGAGGAATGGTCAGGGTTTGCAGTGTCAGCATTGTTCTACCTACTTGATTTGAATTCGGATTGACTGTCATGCAGCACACATACATCACCACAAGGAGGCGCTGCCCGTGTCAAGGGTTGAATAGAGAAAAACTTTCGTTTTTCTCCACTGGCCACCTTCTGTGGTTCAGCACAGGCATGACTGTGTCTTTTTTGTTTTTACAGAATCCATTGAAGACACAGGAAAAAAGGGTAAGTGTTCTGTGAAGCTGTTTAACTTTGACTTTAGTGTCTCCAGCTATCAAGCACTGAGCCACTGGACCGGCAGGGTCAAGAGGAAGTGGGTCATCAGATTTAACTTTCAATACTGAACTTATATGTTTGAAGACAGGCTTTTATCCACTGTGTATACAGAGGGCAGGCATGCTATCTCAAACTTATATACTTTTTGTTGTTTACATTAGATGAACCTGCAATCTGTAAATAAATGGTTAAAATGCAAACAACTTATTTATGTCTCATCTTTCTGGCTTCAGTGGTGTTCTTGCTGGTGTACCATGCCATCTTCATCATGTTTGTGTGGGCATACTGGCAGACCATCTTCACCAGTCCCATGAACCCCCTGAAGGAGGTAAGTGTGTCTGCTCGGTGACGCAGTGTTAACGGTTGTCTGGGGTGATGAGGCAGGGTACAGATCAGTGCGGCCTCGCAGAGTGATTGAACGCTGCATTTAGACTAATAATACTTTCCGGTGGAAGTGCTCGGAGCAGCACTCTAATGGCTCTGATCCTGACCACAGCACTTCAGCTCCGCAGGCTGAACACACACATGCACCTCTGAAGAAAAGCCACTGCTTCCTTTGGCTTCCCATTGAGACTCAGCACATATGCATACACACCTCACACTGAAAGCTTATACTGTTTATGAGATGTGATCAGTGGATGACTTGAGGTTTTGGGATTTTAATATGAGTGAAATGTCATGGGTGCTGTTCTGCTTGTTATCAGTTATTTGTTTCCAGCGTTTGATCATAAATGGCCTAAAGTGGTTGAAAGTAATAGCAGCGTTTGTTGCTTTGCCTCCATTTATCTGCTGGTGCACAAAGAGCCTAAATGTTTATTCTTTAGGATTTTCTTTATTTTTGTTCCATCCATTTATACATTCTGTCCGCCTGTCTGTCCAGCCATCCATCTGTCCATATGCACACCAATCGATCCATCCATCCATCCTTCCATCCAATCCGGCATTCCATCCATCCATCCATCTCCCCACCCACCCATCCATCCATCCATCCATCCATCCATCCATCCATCCATCCATCCAATTGTCTATCTGTCCGTCCATTCCATTCATCGGTCTATCCATCAATCTGTCTCTCTTCTATCTATCCATTCATCCATCAATCCATCCGTTTATATGCCCCACCCATCTATCCATCCATCCATCCATCCATCTGTCTATTTGCCCATCCTTCCATTCGGCTGTCCATCCATCTATCCGTCTTTCCATGTTTGACTGTTTGAGATAAATCATTAGAAACAAATGTCGCTGCTCACCTGTCGAGCTATTGATAAATCACAGGTGTTGTTTGTCTTCCGTCTCTCTCTCTCTCTCTCTCTGTCTCTCTCTCTCTGTTCTGCCCTACATAGTTCCACCTGTCCTTCTCTGACAAGGAGCTGCTGGAGCGTGAAGATCGTGGAGAGTCCCAGCAGGAGATCCTGAGGAGGATAGCCAAGGATCTGCCCATCTACACCCGCACCAACTCCGGAGGTACAGTACAGTGCAGTGCAGATGCAGAACAGCACCTCAGTTCCCCCCCGTCAGCTTGTTAGTCCGGGGTCAGGTGTCAGGAGAGTCTGCTGCTGCTGTGTGACTGACCTGGCTGTGTCTCCCGCAGCAATCCGTTTCTGTGACCGCTGCCAGCTGCTGAAGCCTGATCGATGTCACCATTGTTCAGTGTGTGATAAGTACGGCTCTCTGCTCACGCACCTTTAGAGAAAACACAACACGATGTATTGCATTCTGGCAGAGGGAGAGACATTCAATTACACTGACGTCTGACCCTGCTGTGTTACAGATGCATCCTGAGGATGGATCACCACTGCCCCTGGTACGTAGTGACACTCACATGATTCAAACTCTGATCGGTGACACTATGTACTCACATGCTGTGTTGTCCAATATACTTTTTTACTTGAGATACCTCAGAATTCAGATGTTTTGTTCTCCCACTGTCCAGTCACATTCAGACTAACAGTGCTTGTACACACGGAATAGACAAACAGCTTGTTGACGTGATAGAACTGAACATCTCATCCTGCCAGTTGACAGATTTTGGCAGCCGAGGGAGACAACACAAATCTGATTCCAGTTCTTCTTGCTGAACATTCATTCTGTTCGTCTGCCTTCGTTGTCATGTTGTTGTTGCACCACGTCTGGTTTTCAAACCCAGGAGGAACCAGGATGAAAAAGATGACTGAATATGAGAATCATTTGTCACACAGATTTTCTACTGATTTATAAAACAATAGGTTCCAGGATTTATTTTCTGCCTGTACTGCTCTCCTGCTGTGAACATGTTGGTAACCCTGTTCAACTAAATATACTAGAGGGCCCCTCAAAGAGCAAATACTTGATTTGCTGGTCGGCCACTTTATCACCATATTGCATATTCATGGCTTTTCAGAAATGTCTGTAAACTGTATACAATGTCAGAGGTTCGTAGATATTAACATTCACATACAGTGTTCCAGATTTTTTTCATAAAGATCTCGGCATTATTCAAATAAATATAAAGAATAGTAATATAATGATAACATCCTATCTTGCAATGTTTACAAAAGTAGAATTTTTTTCCTGGATCTGTCCTCATTATCAAATAATTTTTCCTTGGCCCATAATCCACAACAAACCAAGATTCAATCAAATGCAGATGTACAGAGCTTCAGTAGGATCGCTGCTGCTCACAAAAGACTTATTAACATAAATACAATAAAAGTGTTCTCACAAAACTGGAAATTTGCTGAAGGGAGCATATATTCAAATGTGTGGATACTTCTTCTTTTCTTTACCTTCAACATTATGATTATAGTTAAGATTATGTTTTCATTTTGTTTGTTAGTTAGCAAGATTACGTAGAAGCTATTGAACAGATTACCTCATAACTTGGTAAAAAGATGTGATATGAGTCAGGGACATTTGTCATTTTGGTGTGGATCAAGATTAGGAGGCAAATCCAGGATTACTGTGTTTCACTTTCTGTCTTTTTCTACATTTTGGAAAAGGACATTTTCTTAAATTTCTTACAGAATCAGAAAAATCTGACATGTTTAAGGGACCGATATAAATAAGGGTTGGTGCAGATCCAAATCCAAATCTGGATCTAGTGAATTTAAATGGGGTTCCAAGTGTAACTGTTGAACCTTCGCGGAGGTATAGAATGCCAGTGTAATAACATACAGATAAAAAGTACTGACTAAGGGAAATTTCCTGGTTTAAGTATTATACTTCATTGTGATTTTTATATTTAATATTTATTAGATTTTCTGATTTCTCAGCTATCAACTTTTGTCCCCAACTTTTGACCCCATTTGTCCGTCTCCCTCTTTCCCTCAGGGTGAACAACTGTGTGGGATTCTCCAACTACAAGTACTTCATGCTGTTCTTGGCGTATTCGCTGCTCTACTGCCTTTTTATTACTGCTACAGATCTTCAATACTTCATTAAATTTTGGATGGTAAATATAACTTATGTTGTGTCGGCACAGATCTCTAATGAAATGTTAATGTGGTTGGGAAACATCATGTGTTCTGTGTTTCATGCTGTGTGTGGTGTTTGATTTTTCTTTCACAAGGCCGGAGGTAGAGCACATTTCCGTCTGAGAGAGTACCTGGTATGAACCAGACAAGTAGTTAATGCCACTAAAGTAGAAGTGATTTAAAAAGCCGCAGGTAGACTAGCTGAGTAGAAATGTGTCAGATCCGGCTCAGAGCCCAGATTTTCACCCCCACCATTCATTTTAGTGTCGACTGTGTGTTTGCGTATCGGTGTTGATGTGTTGTTTCCCCCTCAGAACGGCCTCCCAGACACTCAGGCCAAGTTCCACATCCTCTTCCTCTTCTTCTCGGCCTCCATGTTCTCGGTCAGCCTCGCCTCTCTTTTCATCTACCACTGCTGGCTCGTGTGCAGGAACAGATCCACACTTGGTAGGTGGCGCACTTCAGATCCGTGTGTGTAGTGTGTTCCATCAGTAGCTGCAGCATGCCTTCGGAAAGCAGCTCTGTCTGTTTTCCTGAGTATCCTCTTCCAGTCTGCTCACTGTTTACTAAACATCCCACTAATGATGAAGGATGTGTCACTGCATTTTCTCCCAACGTCAGCCACCGTCCTCATCAGCGCAGTGATGTGACGAGCCTCTGTGGGACCTTATCAGATGGAGCAGTTTCTCATTATGTGGGAACACTGGCGCACTTTGTCTGCGTGTGTTGAGGGGAGTGGATTATCCACGTGCAGGAGTCTGTTACAGTGTAATGCAAAGACACCAGGCTCAGAGCACTAAGCAGCTTAGTAACGGACACTGGCAGGGAGAGAAGTCACACCTGGAGGAACAGGTCTGAGACGTGCTGCACCTGTAACACAATGGCACTTTCATTCAGTGCTGCTTCCTTCACTCATGTTCATGTGTTGCTCGGTGGTCTGAACGAGCTGCGGTGAAACGCTCTAGAAACAATAAGGCTCGCAGATTCAGTGGATTCTTTTAAATCGCGTCTTAAAAGCCATGTTTAGACTGGGCCTTATGTGATGTTGTCTCTTTTTATCTTTAATTGCTATTACTCTTTTTATTATTATTTATTATTGCTTTTACGTGTCTTTACGTGTTGTCTTTTTTATTGCTTTTATTTATTCATTGTTTTTATTAGTCTGAAGGTATTTTTGCTATAACCCCAGAGTATCCTGTCTGCTTTGTCTGTCAAGATATGATACCATAGAATAGAATAGGATACGTTTCATTTCAATACGATGACATCAAATTCGGAACGATAGAATATTATTAATCCAACACTGGGGAAATTCACTTGTTACAGCAGCAGATAGTCGGAAAGAAGTGGACAAGAGAATAGAAAAGATAATAATAAGAATAAAAAACTAAGAATATCAACATGTTATACACCTTTCACTATGGTCATATTGTTGGTGGAGAAATTAACCTAATGGCACAGGAATATTGCATGAGGATGTATAAGAGAATTATATTAGTATGAGGAGATATAGAAATAGAGGTATCCATATATATACATACATACATATATAGATTGTTATATATAATTATATAGACATATATGGTTCAAATTAATATGACTATAAATTGCTATGTTTTATACACATTTACATATATATATATATACTGTATATATATATATATATATATAGCCCTTTGTAAATCATGTTTTGAAGGTGCTATGTAAAAAAGGAATTGTTATATTATATTAATATCTTGACTCTTCCTCTACATGTGTTTTCCCATCAGAAGCTGTACGGGCACCGGTGTTTCGTCACGGCATAGACAAGAACGGTTTCAGTCTGGGCTGCAGTAAGAACTTCCGCCAGGTCTTTGGTGATGAAGCTAAGTACTGGCCTATTCCCATTTTCTCCAGGTGAGGTCATCTGCCAAATATGGTCAAAAGAAAACTGAGTGAAAATAGCCAAAGAGTCAATAAAAAGATTTTAAGATTAAAAAAAAAGGCAGAATAAGATTCAAGCTGGACAACATAATAAAAAAAAACCTAATAAAGCAAGTTTATTTTTCCAGAAATTATTCATAACTTCTTCCTGCCGGTTATTTTAAAATGTCTAAGCCCAGAGACGTGTAATATTGAGTCTAGACTGAAGGACAGTCAGGTCAGAGACTGGAGGCTCTGCTGAGGGAGCCACGAGTGCAGTGTGGCTGAGACTAATTTTAGATCAGTAAGCATGAAATCCAACTTGTAACCTGTGGAGATGCTGAGATTTGAATTATATGGTCTCTTAGATTGGCAGCGCTCACAGTGTGAAACGCTGCAGGATCAAATCTGATTGAAATAAGTATTAAATGATGTCAGACGTGTTCTTTCATTTCTCTCCCATCTGCTATGACAAAGACATAAACTCATCTATTAATGTGCAGTTAGAGTTAGAAAAGGTTCAGGGGCAGTTATATGATTACTTATTTAACTAGAGAGTTCACAGACCCAACATTCTCTTTATGAAACCACATTTAACTTCACAAGAACCAGATTTTTATTTGGATCTGCCCCAAAATGCAAAAAGGATATTAGTCCCTTAAATATGCCTGATTTGTTTCATCAAGATCCATGAGTGTTCCTTTGGGAAATCAAGGACAGTCTTGAAAAACGCCCTATCTCACTATACATTAAAGAAAGTGCTTCTACCATCTAACAGAAGATTCAGAGGCTCGATTGAACTGAAGGACTCTTTTTTTCTTCAGTCTGTCAAACTGTTAAATCAGAGCTTGAGGTCGAAGCACTGCATGTTGAAGGAATTGCACCGTAGCCACTTTGTAAATGTTCTATGCAATATCACCTGCTTGTTAATGTTGGAGGAAATCTTTTTTGTTCCTTAATTATATGTTTGTCTTGATGTGATGCAATGGACATCTCGGGATCCACAAAAACATTTCAGAAGAGAATATGACAATAAAGTGTAATATAATATAATATAATCTAAAGGGAAAAAAATAACCTGGATCTGTCCCCTGATCTGGATCCACACCAAAATTCTATTGATTCTTCCCTCACAAATATATATATATATATATCCTTTTACCAACTTTAATGGTAATCTACCCACTAGTTTTTTCATAAACCTGCAAACAAAACCAACCAGCAAACACACAAACAGAGGTTTGTGAGAAAAACTCACAAACTCATTATCAAAATTAAGGTACAAATGAGACACATAAGATTCTACTGATCTATATAATCTCATATAAACTGAGGAGTTATTCACTCATTGTTTAAACATCAAACTGAATCTCCTCCTTTTCTTTCTGTTTTTTTTTCAGTCTAGGAGACGGCTGCTCGTTCCCGTCCTGTCTGGTGAATGTGGACCCTGAGCAGCCTTTCTCACCCACAGGCTCCAACCCTGCTAACAAGGGGTGAGTAAAAAAACACACACATTCACTCATACATTTCAAACGTCAACTCAAGTTCTGTGTAGGAAGACAACAGTGTGTGTACACGTTACTTAGAGTCAGCCTCTGGTGGTTTATTAACCTGTCAGCTTAATGATGCAGCAGTTATCGCCTTCAGTTCTGAATCAATCCTTCAGATCACAGGATTAGGGAGCATGTATTCCAAGATGGAGGAGGTTATCTGGGGACCCATAAATCCTGGCTGCATCTCTGCTCATGGGCGTTTGTGTGTTTCCAGTGCAGCAGAAGGCCGCCAGTTCCCCTCCAAACCTCTGAGGGAGAGCCAGAGTCGACTGCTCGCCAGCACCCCCTCCTGGACAGACAGTGACAGTGCAGCTGACAAAGAAAGGAAAGGTAGGGTGTCTTTTTCTTCAGCTGCTTGAATACATACAAACAATAAGATGTTTTAAAACTTAGATTGAATCATTTCATTCCACTTGTGTGTCTGTTTAGGTGCCAGCAACCAAGGGATGACCATTGAACACGAGGCATAACCAGTTGGAGTCGGAACCTTCAATTCAAGACAAGGCAGTTTGATTTATAAAGCACATTTCATATGGGGACACTAAAAAGAGACAAATTGAAAAGAATCAATACAAAATAAAAAGCATATTTTAAAATAAAAAATAAATTAAAACAGTTTAAAAGAGTATAATAAAGTTTCATATTTTTTGTCAACATAGGGTAAACAGTGCAATAAAATGTGTTGGGAACGTGCAAATAGGGCAATAATTAAACTTTAATAAAACAAACTAAACGATGTGTTTGACCAAATAAAAAGTCAAACACATTTCTATAAAACTATATTATTAAAAGAATGCAAGTATAAAGCCAAAGTGTATACTGTAGAGTAATATTTATGTATAAGTTAGTGCACATTTTCTAGATCTGAGTATAAAGCAGTGCAAACAGGCAGGTAACCAGATATGCAGAGGTTTGGTATGGATGGGATAGGTTGGGTTAAGAGATTAAGAGGTACAAGAAATAAAAAGGATGAATTCTTCATAAAACATCTCAAATAAGTTGAATGATAAAAGATAAAATTGAAAGAAATGTGTAAAATGATAAATGAATAAAAAAAGAATAAAAACACACCCTTACATTTTGTAAAATAGTATCGATAAAGCCATTTTTGAATAAAACAAAGATTTCAGTCTGGATTTAAGAGCAATTCTTCACATATGAAGATGTAAAATGTATCTCTTTGTGTTTCGTCCCACAGGTCTCTGCTGGACCCCTTCTGTGTTTGTGCCTATCAGAACAGGACGTGCTTGTGACATCGCCGGCATTTGGTGTTTTCCATATTGCGCCACCTTCTTCTGAGAGGTTTAAACGGGAGAAACCAACACGTATTATCATCAGTGTCCCGGTTACTGAATTTATCTGCTGCTATCTGGACGCATTTGGGTGGATTCAAATGAAAACTGCATTCCAACAATCCCATTTTCTTTTGTTTCTGTATGAATAAGCACAGAGCAGCGTTAAAGGAAGAGATGTTTTGCACTTTGAATACTAGTAGCTTTTGTATGTTACAGTTTTATGTTAATTTAATAGCTTAGCACTAGGGTTGCAAAATTCCGGGAATATTCAAAGCTGGAAACTTTCCATGGGAATTAACAGGAATATATGGGAATATACATGAATTAACGGGAATAAACAGGAAATTGTGTGGGTAATTTATGCTAACTGTATTAACCTTGGCATATACAGACATAAATATAAACATTTTGTTTTGTCTTAGGCTGATTTGAGCCCTGAGGCAACTTTGGGCATTTAACTATATACTTCTGCATCTTTGTGTCATTCTTAACATTGGTCATTGCACAGTATTTGCAAATGTACAGAGCCTTTCCTTCTACATTGGCTGGGGTGAAATGTCTCTACACATGAGAGTGCACGTGGAATTGTTCTGTAGAATAAGATGAGAAAAAAGCTTGTAAAAAAACACTAAAGCAATGCCAGAAATATAAATAGCTGGCCAATTGAAATCGTCTTTAAAAATATGTTCTAATTGATGGATAAATGAATAGAAAGAGGCTAGATGAACAGATGAACAATCCTCAATCAGCATGCTTATATATTTCCCCCAGTAATATCATCGAAACTTACCTGACTAGTCCTGCACACTACAGCAGGCCTCAATAGCCCTGCTGTAGTGTGCAGGATGCTGGGAATTATCTGTGCATGTGATGGAGAAATGCACAGTGGAGGGTTGAAATTCAACGTGCAGCGTGTGCTGCCTTCCATACATCTAAAAAATAGAGCTTTGAATGATGTTTTTATTGCTCAGCGTTTCATTTATGTATTTTTTTTCTTCCAAATTCCCAAAATTCCCGAGCTTAATAATCCCATGGAAAGTTTCTGGGGAGTTTCCGGAAATTTACCGAAAATTTTCCGCCCTTTTGCAACCCTACTTAGCACATTAGTAAATGCTTTTATAAGTTTGCCAAACATTTGCACAGTAATTATAGAGTAGTGATGGTGTTGATACAATGTAAAAACATTCCTTCAGTCTTTGTTTTTACGTTTTTTTGTAGATTTATTTTGCCACCTGACATATTGTGTTGTGGAAATGATGCATGCTCTCATCTTAGGATGTCAACGCAAACCCTGTTTGTTGTAGTGAACAGTACGAGATGCTTTCCCCGTTTTGCTTGAAAACAAAAAAAAGAAGTAAAGTCATTAGTAAGTACACGTTTGATTAAGGGCTCTTCTGAATGATTAAAGCATGAGTGAGGATGTGGCCATCACATTAAACCTCCACCCTGCCCCCTGTGGCGGACACTCGCTACACGTCAGCCTGCCGGATGAAAAAAAGCTCCTGCCTGACTGTTGGGGGTTCTGTGGGGTCAGCTCACCGGCTGCCAGCGAATAAGAAACCTCGGTGTGATGGTGCTGCGGATCTGTTCAAACGGAAATGAGAAAATACTTTACCATCCTTAAAAAAATACTTCAATAGGTAACACAGAAAGGAATGAAGTTTGTTCCGCTTTAAGTTATACACACACAATCGCACATTTTAATTTGAATAAACCTAATCAATTTGTGTGTTACCAATTGCAGTCATTTTTTAAGTTGGTCCAACATTTTTCCTTTTCCAGAGCGCCATCAAAAAGCAGATCGTTATGGGTGTTTTTGTTACACACAACATTGTGGATGTACTTCAGAAAAAAACAAACAAGAAAAACCAGTTCCAGCCACTTTGAACAGTATTTTCACCTTTTGACGATTCTGTCTTTCCCCCAGCTGGAAACAAAAAAAAAAAACTGAACATTAGTTTAAAGAATGTGTGCTTGTTTAAAAAAAAGCTTCATGGTGATCGTTTATATTTTTCTATTCTGTCTGTCTGACTCGAGACAACTTGGATGTGTGAGGCGATGTACTGTAAAGTTGTGATGCCTTATCGACAATAAAACAAGCTCTTCTTCTCTATTCTCATTTCTTCAGGGAGTCATGTAACGGTCGAGAGCACTTTTATGGTAGAAAAGTTTCAAGCCTTTATTTACAAAATAATCTGAAAATAATCCTGTTATATTGCATATTCTTCTTTTTACTCCTTTGCAGTGTGAGATGTGCTGCAGAGAGAAAGATAAGTGTCCCAGTTGTTCAGATGCTGAGGCGGGTTAATAAGTCGTGAACCTACAACTTCAACACACCTATATGGAAGTTCAGGATACTATTAAACAACACAGCATTTATTCAAACCTTTTAGTACATGCGACTGGTCTAAGAAGCATGACTCTGGAAAGCAACAAGAACAAAATTCAAGGGCCAGAACTACAAGTGAAAGGAACTGCACTTGGAGAGAAACGTTAAAAACAAATGTTAGTTTTCCTCCCAATGAGTAAAAGTTATAGTTTTACTTCATTTATTACTACACTAAAACTCTACAAATCCTTAACTTCAATTAAAAATGAAATCTTACCCTCAGCAGAGCAGTTCAGAGAAGTTGACTGTTTTTCTTTTAATGCCTTTTCATTGTTTTTATAGATCTGGTCGAGAGGCAATTCCTCCATGTTCATATGTGCTTGTGTCAATGAGGGTGTTTACATGCACAAATAAAAATACTCAACATTCCCCTCAATCAAAACCCACCGTATGCATCTTGTTACATATATTAATATACAACTATTCTGAGCTTTTTCATGAAAATAACTGAAAAACAGCAACAACAGAGGAAACATGTTTCAGCACAATATACCAGCTTGAGACGTCTCCCAGTGGGATTAGAGCTCAACAATATTATTAACAAATGAAAAAGATCATAATAACTACTCATCTGCACGTAAAACACACTCACAGAGAAGAACTCCCTTTCTCACCAACAGAGAAGAAGCGCAGTGACGTGTCGTGTTCAGTGTCCGAAAAACTAGGGCAATAAATTAAAACTTTTAAAAGATAAGAATGCAGCTACTATTAAGGCTGAGCCAGGTGAGAACCATTGTTTTGATGGTAAAGATTCACATGTTCGCGATGTAAAACGGGAACACAGACAAGGCAACAAAGAGGAGAGAGACATCGGAAACATTCTCAGCTTTCCATATAAAATCAGGTTAGAGCTTTTAAAGTGCAAATTATTTCTACAGAAAATTTCAGGAAAACTAAAATCCCATCTCTTCAAGCATGTCAGATGTGACGAAACCAAAACTCACACACACACGCACACAGCAGCACGTGGTGAGGGCAGCTGTGACTTTTGGCTTTTGACCATCATAATCTAAGATGAGCAGAACCTATGAGAAACAGCTCACTAAACGAAGTATATATGTTTCGTGGTCTTCCATTTATCGTATCCAGAGTGATGTCACGACTGCTGCTTGTTAGCCTCCTCTTCGTAAGCATTTCCTGTTCCGTTCTGGACGTAGGCGGAGCCTGAGCCGAGCCCGTACAAGTGACCACAGTACTTTGCATCGTCGATATGATCCTCAAAGAACATCTGTAGAAAACAATGTTAGAAGAACGTGATACTGAGAACAGACACATGTTCAATCCATATGATACTAATAAATGAATCACAGTATTTGATAATAATAATAGTTACAAAGAGATATCTTACTTGGTGCGTGCAGTGTTATTTGCCACATGCTCACACTACTGTGCGCTCACACTATCGTGAGCTACGACCTGTGTGCTCTGTAGATCATAACATTTTATCCATTACACAATCAGACCACACTCTTGACTCTGAGGAGTGCGTAAAGTTTCAGTGTATAAAAAGTGGAAAAAAATAAAATTCCGAGCTAAGACTGAGAGAGAGTGACAAGGGAGCTTCTTACCGCTGCCAAAGAGGATATGTTTTGTCTGTTTGTTTGTCATATCCTTTTTCTGTCTAGTAGTCGGAAGATTACTCAAAAACTACTTTCAGGAAAGAACACATTCAGTTTGTCTGATCAAGATAAGGGGGCAGATCCAGGATCCCCCCCCACCATTTCTTTAACACAGTGAGAACAAATCAGACATGTTTAGGGGACTGTTGGGCCTTGTCGGAGGTCTATACTCTACTAAGTGCCTTTCCAGTTCTGACACGAGACCACACTGTCGTCAGATTGATGTAAAGGAGTGCATGTACCCACCTCCCTCATCTTGAAGAAAGCCATGCCTGTCAGTAACGAGTCGGAGCCGGCCTGATGCTGTGGCCCGATCCTCTCCAGCTCCAGCTGTTCAGCTACTTCCTGAAGTCCGCCCTGAAAAGGAAAAAACACAGCCACTTACTCACAAGATCAACACTTGAAGTCAAAGGAAAAGCT